>NC_048305.1:4034891-4314957 GCF_013100865.1 Trachemys scripta elegans
TGAGTTCCATTGGGTAGATAGAAAGATTAACCTAAATAACCTATACAGAAACCACTGGAACCCTATAAGATTGGGACCCTAATCCATGAACTATTGGAACTCATTTACAAAACTTTTCTTAAACATTACATGAATATATTGTCTCATACTATAGAATTAGAATTTAGAATCCCTATTCCATGATGAGATCTCTCTGAGCTATAATGTATCTATCTTTAGATGGTTTTTCCCCTCAAAGCATTTTATCAAAAAAATTCAATTTAAATAAAAAATTTCCGATTTTTTTTTTTAAATCATTGATTTTTATCCACCCTGATTTCCAGCTCTTAAGTGGCCAAAAGAAGCAAGGTAAGAATATAATCACAATTAATTTCAAATCTTGAAAAATAAGGCTATTACATGAACTCAACTACATAAAACATTATTCTATTTTTCTACCAAGTGAATTTGACTCAGCATGCACATAATTAAGCTATGTTTTCCCACACTATCTTAACCAGGCAGCAGAGGAAGGACATATTAAGGAAATAATTAGAGAAAGGATTCTCATGTTGCTTTCTTCAGTCAGTTCAAGGCTCAGCATTTAATTAGTTTGGCAGAGTGACCAACAATATAAAGCTTATTTAATTTGTAGCTTTGTATTATGTAAAACACATACATTAGTTGGGCAATCAAACTAAACAATAACTGAGGTCCAAGCTGAGACTTGAAGATTCAGTAGCTCTTTCCCATCTCTAATTCTAAGATTAAATGAACCTCCTTTGCTCATACAGTTACGAATAAGAGATACCAAAAATATCCAAATCTTCGACTGAGTCTGCTAACTAGTTATCATATGTGACTGCTTTGTGGAATTAGCCAGAGATAGGCAGCAGTCTGCTTGGAAGCAACTATTTGCTACATATAAGTAGGTAGAGAGATTTCACAGGTGACTTCTTACTGCTGGTCTTCGAGGCTCTCCCGGCAGCTGCGGAGGGTAAACTATTCTGTTCTTCTTCTCCCATCTCCCAACATTCTGCTGATACATTCTTGTTTGGATATTTGACAGAAGAGAAATACTGCAAGATGCTAGTAACCTGCAAGAAACGATATTTTAATCGCTTTGCTGCTGGACCGGTGCAGTGTGATCCTATCCAGATAACTGAAACTGACTGTAAGCTAAGTCACTGAAACATCAGAATGTACCAGATGAGTTTAAACAGCAAAGAAAAATGTTAGTTTGGTAAACTTACATGGGCAACTGGCAAAAGGAAGTTATAAGAGATATGCCTTTATGTCAAGGGCATTTCTCCCGTGCATATGAGAAATTTGGGACTCATTGAGATGAGCAGTGAACCTTCCTCTACAGCTATTCCAACCTTAAGTGCCCATCAATGCTGCCAAAGTAATTCAGTCCTGGTCAATAACACAGCCAGCACATCTCATTCCAGATTTAAAGACTTAATCCATTCATTTGTCCCTATATATAAAAATGAACTCATCTAAAAGAATCCTATCATCTGGCAAGGAGACACTAACTTCTGCCACTTAATTAATTCTTGCCCACTTATTGGCTTTTTGGCTATTGACCTTATAGCAGTAATAATTTTTTGCCCTTTTCAACAGCTGACTACCGATTTAGAACCAAAAGTTGTAAAGTAACATATTATAGCAATAAGTGTGCTTCCTACTGAATTTTAAATGAAAGCTACTATTCTAAAATTACTTTCAAAACACAGTGAAGCCAAATTTTATCAGATGGTTCACAAGGCAAAATGAGACTAACGTGTATTTTACGGAGAGAAATTTCTGTGGTTTATCAGTTATTTCCTAAACTAAGAACCAGACAGAAATATTCTTAAGTAAAAAGGTGTCCCCTGCTGGCCAAACAGAATATTTTACAGCCACCCCTGCTGAATATTGGGACTGAAGTTGAGTCCGCAATATGGAAAATAGAAAATGAGAAGCTAATTGCAAGAATAAAAATGGAAGCAGACAAAATTATTATTTTTTTAGACTGTATGACTAGCTAATACACTGTCTTAGGAGGTTTTAATCAACATGCTTATTCCTTAAGACAAACAGTATTTAAATCGCTGGATGATTTACTGTCATGTAGCATTTTAATCAGAATTACTTTTCAAGTCTATCCTAGAGTCTTAAGTGAAATTAATATAGGCTTCATCAGTATAGTAACACCTAAGCAGTTACATCTGAAGAAGAAATTTGTATGACTAAAGCAGAATAAGCACTCTCCACACCTTTTAGAAACAAGGTTCAGAACCAGGAAAACAGTTTTGTACAGAGAGTCACTGAAAGCAAGACTGATGAGATAAGAAAATACACCACCAAAAGCTCTTATCCAACTGCTTGGATCTAATATTTTGTTACACATTAGAAAGACATTTTGCCCAAGATATTTCACTTTCTTTTACTCTGACACTTGCCATTTCCAAAGCACTACTTCTACGTATTTTTGTCAGAAGAGAACCAAAAATTTTTAATTTGTATCACCACCCATGAGTCATGGTAACACTGAATAGTACAACACCGGAAAAGCATTTAAAACTCTTTATAAACTAGTAAAACAGAATCTCAATCTTTTGGTATATATCAGATGAAATAAAGGTGCTCCTTCAGAAAAATAAATATTGTCTTCATAATCAGCAGGGGGATTAATACAATGTAAGATAAGCAAAGCGACTTGTGCTACTCCTCAACTCAGAGTGATTCAAACCATTCTGGAGAGAAGGAGAAAGTGGATTATATTGCAAGCCAGGCAGAGAAGGGAGAAGTAAAAGAAGAATCATGAATATACTGCAACAGAAATTGAGCTGATATGTAATCTATATAATAATATTCCAAGATTGTCACTCTCTAGTTCTGAAACCTAGAACATCTGTTGAGTCAGTGTGAAGTGATTGACAAGCCACAAGCATAGCTCACAGCTCTTTTTGTTTAGAACATCACTAGGTTGAATCATCACTGAGATTCGCAGTCTGTTACCATCCCATTTTTTAAACTTTTCAGCCATTTTCGTTTTTCTTTTATACACATGAATTTACAAATTTCATTATTGTGACAACACAGACTTCCCGCTACTAGTACCGTTATGAACACTGCAGGAATTGCTCTGTATGAATTGACCAACACTGATGTGAAATAACGGTATGGACACCACGGGACCAAATCAGTAAGGAAACTTATTCTAGGTTGGGTTACCAGATTTTTCCATGTGAATGAATTGATCTAACGTATGGGGGCTGAGGTCTGAGCCACAAGGCGAGCCCCATGTGACTCCCCCCCAACCAGCACCCGCCCCCTCCCGAGGGGCCGCCCCCCCCAGCCAGCACCCGCCCCCTCCCGAGGGGCCGCCCCCCCAAAACCCCCAGCACCCCCCAGGGGCAGAGCCTCAGTGCGGGAGGTCCGAACCTGCCCGCGGCGGGGGGGGGGAAGGGGGGGTCAGACTTACCTGTCCGGCCGGGCCCAGCTGAGAAGGCTCCGCGCCCAGGCGGCCCCTACAACAGCGAAGCGGGGAGTTAGTGAGGAAGTGGCGGACAAACGCCTCCCCCCCCTCCCCGTCTCACATCCCCTCAGACTCACCTGCTCCGCTCACCGCCTGCGCCGCCATCTTCCCCGGCTCGTTTTCCAGCAGCGGCTCCCCACGCATGCGCGGCGCCCCCTGTGACCCCCAGGCTGTCGTGCGCCGGGAGGTCAGGGGTCGTGTTGCGGCAGCGTGCGAGCGGCGCTTTGCGGCAGCGCCTGGTAACGGCGGCCCGGGGGCGCATGAAGCGAGTGGGACGGCGGGCGGGGAGATGGCGGCGGAGCGGGTGCTGCCCGCCTCCCCTAACTGGTACTGCAGCCGCTGCTGCGACACCTGCGGGGCCGGCCGCCTCTTCGGCTTCGGCGCCCGGAACAGCGTCTGCCTGCTGGAGATCGGCGCCGCGCCCGCCTTCCACGGTAGGCTCTGCCGCACCCCCCCCCACCCCCGGCACCCGCCGCAGGGCGCCGCCCCGGGGGGCCCCACCGAAGGACGCGCCCGAATCTCCCCCGGGTCTGAGACCGAGCGCTTTGGGCACCTCAGCGCGGGGCCGTGGGGCGCGGGGGGACCCCTGGGGCCGGTGAGCCCGAGTCAGCCCCTTCATGGACCTGCCTCCCCCCCGGCCTTTCACTGGGGCTCTGGCCCTAGCCGCGCCCTGCTCTCCGGGGAGCCCGGGGCCGCGGCACGTGGGAGGCGGGGCGGCGGTGCAGGTGCATGCCCCCTCAGGGCCTGTCTACACTTGAGACTCACTGGGTTTCATTAGGGTGTGACTTTAAAGCGCAGTCGGTATGTCCGACTAGCTCTTTTTGGGGACACTCTTATTCCAGAGTAACTTGTTCCCGTTTAGCTTAATCCAGGTTTATTCCAGAGTGAGAGTGTCCACACATGGCGTTAGTCAGCAAGGGTCCCACCTGGTGGGGTGCTAGGGGCTCCGGATGTCTATACTGCAATTAAATAGT
Organism: Trachemys scripta elegans; assembly: GCF_013100865.1. NCBI lineage: Eukaryota > Metazoa > Chordata > Testudines > Emydidae > Trachemys > Trachemys scripta. Next base: position 4,039,371 of record NC_048305.1, read on the forward strand.
CCCGCAGGCCGAGCCCCGCAAGCCTGAATCAGCTGGCATGGGCCGGGGTGGGTTTTTAAATCATGTAGGCATACCTGGAGTGTTTTAAAGCACACTGGATGTCACCCAGGCTTGAGAAACATGCCCACATCTGAGCTCTCCAACAACTGTGGGACCGGTTGTGGTGTTCTCACAATCATCCTGCTTTAAACGGCTTTTGCAACAGTAGTCAGTGGATGTTGCGATGAATGATGTTTTGCCTTTTGTGACCATTAAAAGCTATATCGAAAATATCGTTGTCTAGATTTCGAAAAACATTTGTGTTTCTGAAGCTAGAATTTGTTTTGTGTATGTCTTTTGCTTTTGCAATCCTAGGGGAACTCGTAGGCCATACGGAAAGGGTTTCTGGTTTCACGTTTTGTCGCTATCCTGGTCAGAGCAACTTCTGTGCCAGCAGCTCTGACGATGGGACTGTGAAAATCTGGGATACGCAGACGCTGACTGTCGTGACTGAGCATATGCTGCATCAGGTATAGTAGTCTGTCACCTGGCCTGTGGAAAAACTCTAAAACAGGGTTCCAAAATCTTTTCTTTTCTTAGGCAAAGATAAAGTTGCATCAGTTTCTCAATGCCTGTCAGACAGCTGGAAACCAGAAGAGGTCCATGGACCAATTTGCAAACTGAAACTGTAGAATAGAACTTTGAAAGCTGCATTTGTTTAGAAACTCATTTAAATGACATCATTTGCCTTTCCTACTGGAAGCAGTAGAATTGTTGTATGTTTTGGTATGTCTGTAATTGTACTTCAGTCTGTGAAATAACCTGAAACCAAAATCAAGAGGTGTCTCTAATTCTGATTTCTAGGTAGATTTTCAAAAAAAATGTATGTACAGTGGTAAGATTCCAGGATTGTCACTTTGTGTGTCACGCCGAAGCCTAGAATGTCAGTGTGAAGTAATGAAACAGCTACAAGCATGTTTGAAAGCACTTTTTGTTTAGAATTTCACCTAGTTTAATTATCACTGGGATTTGCAGTCTGTTATCCAGCATTTAAGTTCGTGGCCATTTTGATTTTACAAATTACGCCTGTGCAGTAAGGCATGTATCTATTCCATGCCAAGAATCCTAGGCCATTGGGATATCAGAGGTAACTCAGCCACCCTTACTCTACAGCTAATTTGCACAGACTCCTAGAAGTGTAGGGTTGGGAGGGACCTTGAGAGGTCATCAGGTCTAGCTCCTTGCACTGAGGCAGGACTAAGTAAACCTAGACCATCACTGTTAGATGTTTGTTGGTCCTGGTCTTAAACTCTTACAGTGAGGGGGATTCCACAACTTCTCTAGGAAGCCTATTCCAGAACTTAACTACCCTTATAGTTTGAAAGTTTTTTCCTTTGCTGCAGATTAAGCCGTTCCATTAATGTAAAACAAGAAGTACATGGAAAACAGTTGATCACCATCCTCTTTATAACAGTTCTTAACATATTTGAAGACTTATCCGGTCCCCTCTGTCATCTTTTATCATGAATAAATATGCCTGGTTTGGGTTTCCTCCCCTACCTTTCCTCATAGGTCTTGTGTTTTAAACCTTTTATCATTTTTGTTGCTCTCCTCTGGACTTTCTCCAGTTTGTCTACATCTCTCCTGAGGGTGGCACCCAGAAATGAACATGGTACTCCAGCTGAGGTACTCACCGTTGACCAGTAGAGCAGGACAATTGTCTGTCGTGTCTCTTATATACAGCACTGCTGTTAATACACCCCAGAAAGATATTAGCCTTTTTCACACCTTCATATTATTGACTCGTATTCAATTTGCGATGCACAGTGACACCCCCAGATGGTGGGTACCTTTCCAGCAGTACTACCACCTAGCCAGTTATTTCCCATTTTGTAGTTGTGCATTTAATTTTTCCTTCCTAATCCTAAGTGAAATACTTCACATTTGTTTTTACTGAATTTCATCTTGTTGATTTTAAACCAGTTCTCTAAATTGTCATATTTGTTTTGAAATCTAATCCTATCCTCTGAAGTGTTTGCAACCCCTGCAAGCTTGGTGTAATCTATATATTTTATAAACATGTTTTCCACTCCATTATCCAAGTTATTAATGAACATTTTGAATAGTACCAGACCCAGAACTGACCCCTGCAAGACTCCATTAGATATACCCTTCCAAGTTGACAGTGAACCATTGATAACTACTCTTTGAGTATGATCTTTCATCCACTTGTACACCCACCATATAGTAATTTTATGCGAGAGTTTCATTGGTTGTATGAAGGAGACTGCATATATGGTGGATTTCTTGGCCCAACTGCCACATCAGTATGACAGTATGGGCTTTCACCTGCTAGTAAGATTATATATACTGCATCCTTGACTTCACAGAGGCCACAGCCCAGTGGTTCTCATATTGTGATTATACAATTGTAGGACTGGAAGGGAGGTCATCTAGTCCAGTCCCCTTTACTCATGGCAGGACTAAATATTATCTAGACCATCCCTGACAGGTGTTTATCTAACCTGCTTTTAAAAATCTCCAATGATGGAGATTCCACAATCTCCCTGGGCAATTTATTCCAATGCTTAACCACCCTGGCAATTAGGAACCTTTTCCTAATGTCCAACCTAAACCGCCTTTGCTGCAATTTAAGCCCATTTCTTCTTGTCCTGTCCTCGGAGGTTAAAGGAGAAAATTTTTTCTTCCTTCTTGTAACACCCTTTTATGTACTTGAAAACTGTTATCATGACCTTCCTCAGTCTTCTCTTCTCCGGACTAAACAAACCCAATTTTTGCGTCTGCCCTCTTGGGTCATGTTTTCTAGACCTTTAATCATTTTTGTTGCTTTTCTGTGGACTTTCTTCAATTTGTTCACATCTTTCCTGAAATGTGACATCCAGAACTGCATACAATACTCCAGTTGAGGCCTAACTGTGGAGTAGAGCGGAAGAATTACTTCTGGTGTCTTACTTACAACACTCCTGCCAGTACATCCCAGAATTATGTTCGCTTTTTTTGCAACAGTCTTATGTTCTTACTGTTGACTCATATTTAGCTTGCGATCCACTATGACCCCCAGATCCCTTTCTGCAGTACTCCTTCCTAGGCAGTCATTTCCCGTTTTGTATTTGTGCAACTGATTGTTCCTTCCTAAGTGGAGTACTTTGCATTTGTCCTCATTGAATTTCATCCTGTTTACTTCAGACCATTTCTCCAGCTTGTCCAGATCATTTTAAATTTTAATCTTATCCTCCATAGCATTTGGAAGCCCTCCCAGCTTGGTATTGTCTGCAAACTTTATAAGTGTACTCTCTATGCCATTATCTAAATCATTGATGAAGATATTGAACAGAACAGATCTCTGTAGGACCCCACTCGATATACCCTTCCAGTTTGATTCATGGAGTCTTTCCTCGTCATCTATCAAACAAAACGCTTGCGAACCAAACAGTGGGGCTATAGGGGAGGTGGCCCCAGGAAAGGATCGTCCTCTCACAGTGTTGTCTACAATAGTTGATGTCAGTGGTTTTCAACCTTTTTTCATTTGTGGGCCCCTAAAAATTTTCAAATGGAGGTATGGACCCTTTTGGAAATTTTAGACGTAGTCTGTGGACTCCGAGGGGTCTGCGGACCAGAGGTTGAAAACTCTGATCTACTGTTTCTGCTACCTTCTAGCTGCTTAAACAGACTTATCCATGTGCTTCCTGCTAGTGTGTGTTTGTAAATTATTCCTTTAGACAAAGGGCCTACAGAACAAGCCTAGAGACAAGTCTTCAGTAGGCACCCTTGATCAGTCTTCATTCTATTTTTTTCAGAATACGATCTCCGCCTTGCATTGGTCATCCCATGTGAAAGATTTGGTTGTGTCCGGTGATGAGAAAGGGACAGTCATTTGTTACTGGTATAACAGGAATGACAGCCAACAGTTCTTCCCAGAGCCCAGAACTATATTCTGTCTAGCTTGTTCCCCCCATGATGAGAACTTGGTGGCCATTGGGTAAGTACTAGTTACATTGTGTCTCCCTTTTATTTTGCAAGGTAGATATTGTGTGTTTTGCCTGTAATACAATTTTAAGATTATTCTTTCAGAGGTTTCAGTAGTTTGGGGATTTGGCCAGTACGGCTTAAAGGATTTTTGTTTTGTTTTGTTCTAGTTGTTTTTTAAGTATTTGATTGACCTGGTGTATGACATAGTGGCTTCTAACAACCCCAGATGACATTTGCGGTACGTCTACACAGCAAGCAGATGTCTCACTGCGGCAGTGAGTCTCAGAGCAAAGGTCTACAGACTTGGGCTCACGGTATGGGACGAAAAATAGCTGTGTGGACGTTCAGGCTTGGGCTGGAACTTGGCCTCTGAAGCCTAGAGGGGTGGGTGGGCTGTAATAAACTAACTGAAGAAATTAACTAAGAAAAGAAATGAGTTATTTACAAAGTTAAAATGGGAAACACACACACACACGAGTTAGTGTTAGATTGTAAAAGGTAATATAAGCTTCTATAATAAGCAGCTCTATATGTCCTTTAGGGCTGACCCAGGTCAAGCAGCGTGAAGATCTCTTGCTTTTGTTTAGGAATCTTTGCCTCTCAGATTCCAGACAGCATAAAGCCCCAGTTTCTCCTTATCAGGGATTTTTATCCCCTTCACTCTAGAATCCAAGCTGATGATGAATTCATGCATAGGCCTCTGCTTCCTGGAGGAAATGAGGCATGCAATCAACAAGATCTCAGTCTTTTGATGCTACCCAATGCCTCATTTGTCTTCAATGTGGCATCTTGTGTCCATGATGAGCACTTTACATTAATGCTTCTTTTCCTCCTTGGTGAGTTACACAATTACAGAAGTTTACAATGAAAACATTCAATGTAACTTTATACCATGGGATACGGATATTATAAGTAGGATTAATACATGCAGCATCCTACAAGCATTCCATAAAGTCTAAACACATTCTTATAACACTAATATCTGTTTTAACTGTACTAACCCACAGGTAAGCCAGACTGGTTTCCAGCTGTGCATTTGTCAGTGTTCAGTGATGCTCTGGGCCTTGGCATGAGCTGGCACCTGGTCTGCCAAGGTCTCAGCACCATCAGCCCCGGAGGCCAGATCCTCATTTGGTGTAGCTCCTTTGAAGTTAGTGGAGCTGTGTTGGTTTACACCAGCTAAGAGTCTGGCCCTGTGTGTTTATTTGAGAATGCAAGTATTTCTCCATGAATGTAAATGTTTGTCTTTAGCTATAAAGATGGCATGGTGGTTATAATCGACATCAGCAGGAAAAGAGAAGTTGTTCATAGACTGAGAGGCCACGATGATGAAATTCACTCTCTGGCATGGTGCCCTGTGCCTGGTGAAGAAGTGTTATACAGTCGGCAAGAAGAGCTTCAAGGTAAATAAATGGTTAGGTGCTTTCAAAGTATCTTGTAGTTCATATGGCTATCCAGCTAGTAGCCAGATAAGTTCCTTATTTCATTAATAAAAATGCACTAGCTGCTCTAAGGCAGCCAAAGAGTTGAAAATAAAGTTTATCTGACACAGGGCAGTGTAATTGCAGTTGTTAATATGTACAGTGCTGTACGTTTTTCAAATACTATGCTGTCATTTCAACACCATTTAATGTTCCCCTTGGAAGAAGGCGAGATTCCAAATGGAGAGCTAATGCAGGAGGCAGCTGAAATGAAAGGCTGTTACCTGGCATCAGGAAGCAAAGATCAGACCATCCGAATCTGGAGCTGCGCTAGGGGCAGAGGTAAGTCCAATGGACCTTTCTAGAGGAAATAATGCCAGTGCTTGTGGAATGATAAGTCCGCTCTCTGTCTGCTAGTTCAGCAATGTGATGATGATTCATTTGTATGTTAATAGTGTCTAGATGCTCCAATGTGATCAGGGCCCTATTGTGCTGTAATATGCTCTACCCCTAGTGTACCAAATCCCACATTTTCTTGTCAGCCTAGATATTTAGCTTCATGGGCCACCCAGGGCTGGAGTAAGTGGTGGAAGGGGCACCCTCCTCCACATCCCAGAACATGTTTACTGGAAGTAAAGAAATCGTGACCAGTTCTGGGGAATGGTGGCTCTGACCATCATTCGAGGGATTCCAAGAATTGAATCTAGAGTGCAAAGGACTCCACACTGGGGAACCCTCACAGTACATTGTAGATTTTAAAAACAGGAAGATAGACACTGGCATACTGGGAAATTGTTAAAAACCAGTTGAAAGGACACATGTGGATGCACTTGGGGCTTTAGTCTGAGACTTTGTGTTAGCAAGGCCTGGCAGCCTCTCAGAGGACTGTCTTGTGCTCAGTGGCCAGATTCTAATTAATCTCTTGATTCCGTAGGGGTGATGACCCTGAAGTTGCCCACTCTGAAGAGAAGAAGTGGAGGTGTTGACCCCGCTATTAAAGAACGCATTTGGCTGACTGTTCACTGGCCCTGTGGCCATCCCGCAGAGATTGTATCCAGCTGCTTTGGGTGAGCGGGTTTTAACAGCTTGGACACGTTCTACAGCTTTGGACGTTTTAGTTGCTAGCCAAGAAAGCATTGAGTAGGAAACCCTGCCCTCTGTGTGCTGGGGAAGAAGGCACTTCTGATATTGGAACTAGTGTGGGGACAGGATTTTGGCTTTATCATGTGGGTAAACTTTTAGAAGACTGTAACTTCTGTGTTTCCTGGGACTTGTCCAAAGATCTAACTATATATCACTGCTAATGATACATGTTTGCCCATGAGATCCCTGAGGGAGAAAGCTGTGTGACTCACTCTGACTTTGGTTTGACACAGGTCGGTGGGTGTACATATATGCATAGAGCTATTTCTTGTGCAGAGACAAATAAAGTGTGCCCTTTCCTTTCACAGAGGTGAGCTGCTGCTATGGGATTTGACCCAATCTGGGAAACGCAAGTGGACGCTTCTGGGATCTTCTTCGGAAGGGCAAAATCACACAAGGATTGTGTTCAATTTATGTTCAGTGCAGGCACACGGGAGAGAGCTACTTCTTTCCATTTCAATGGACAGGGATGTAAGGACCATTTGTCATCTTACAATAGCATAGCAATATCTGAGACCATTCGCTTCAGCTAAATCTGAATAGCCCAAATTTTGCTCCTAAGAATTGGGTTGAGCTGGGGCAGGTTGTATGTATTTATGTTGTTGACTTATGAGCTCAGACTTTTATTACAATGAGGTTGATGAATCTTGCTCTCCCTCTAGGCTTGAGGGAGAAGTGTTTAACAGCGGGACATATCCATTTCTTCTTTTTATATATACATTTCGCTCCTCGTTTTAACAAGACCCAGTTTCCCTGTTAAAATCACATATGCTAGCGCTGTAATATGTGGCTTGTAGAGCCTAGATCATTTTAAAGTGCTGTCTTGATGGGTGCCATTCTTAAAGTAGCTAAGAAGTGTGCAATTTTTGGAGAAGGGCCATGAGGATGAGTTAATTTATCCATAGGGACTGCTCACCTTTAACGAATGGGCACTCTCCCACATGATACTGAGACGTCTCTATGTTGTGTACCCCTCAGAAGGGGGGACCAGGCATCCTTGGTATAGTCTTGAATTTGACCCTTTCAGTATCTGTTTTGCTCTCATGTCCTTTTTATTGCCATTACATTACTAACTCATAGCCTCGCTGTTTCTTGTTTCCCAACTTTCTCCAGGTAAAGTGTTGGGACCTGACAACTTTAGATTGCTGCTGGACTCTGCCTTCTCTCGGAGGCTTTGTCTACAGCCTGGCCTTCTCCCCTGTGGACACAGGCTGCCTTGCCATAGGTGTTGGGGACAGCATGATCCGGGTGTGGAACACCTTGTCTCTGAGCAATACTTACGATGTGAAAACATTCTGGCAGGGCATCAAATCCAAGGTTACAGCTGTGAGTGCACTTCTAGTTCTCTTTTCTCTTGCATTTTGTTTCCTGCTGTTTGTTACAGTTCAGGGCAATTGCATCTGTGTTCTCCCTTTGTGATCCAGCAAGGACACCACTTTAAACTTCCAGCTCCTAGCCATCACCTCTCTTGAGCAGAGACCCACATCTCACTCCCTCCTGATTAGGGATTTTAAGGCTGTATAGCTCCCTGCCTACACCAGGATATGCCCAGCAAGCTAGACAGCATAAAAGGGATAGCATCTGTGCTTTGCTTTCTTTCCGAGGGCTGTGACTAGTGTGTTGCCTGCAGGTATAAGTTACCCTAAAGCTCCTTCTAATCAGGCACATGTATTGGTATGGTAAAAGCTATTACAGAGAAAACATATTACAACAATAAAAGGACCTACACACTGGCTAGAAAGCTTATCAGAGGTCATCCCCAACTCTAACCTTGGGCTCTGGTAGGTTTTAGTCCATCAAAACCCATAACTGGGTTTTCCCTGTGGTTATAAGTTCATCTGTCTTAGATCCAGAACCAAAACAGAGGCTGGGCAAATCAACCATTTCTTTATACAGCTCGGGGCCTTTGATCTTGGCCTTCTGTAACAGCTAAGCAGCAGATAACTACCCTCTCCTCTGGGTATAGCTTCAAAGGCTGGGGTTTTACATAACCAGAGTTGGGGAATTTGAATTAACATCTCCCTGGGATTCCCCATGAAATCCACTTCACACTTACTGTCCAAAAAGTCCATACTTGTCTGGAACATTTTCAATGTAGTTTGTTGAACTCTTAGGTTTTATATCTGTGTCATCCCCTTCCCTTCCCTCTCCCCCACCCCTCCAAGAGGCCCACAATAATACATAAACTTAATATAATACGGTTTTTCAAGTCTATTGCTGGAAATTGCCCATATCTGTCACACTTACTCAGTTATCCCTCCCTTCTGGAAAATGTTTTATCCAGCTAATAGATACATAAAGCCAATATATTGCCCAGGTTCTCACATGTGTGGATTCATTTGCAGGCAACATATTTCTTCATGTGTAGAGACAGAATATTAGACACTGATGCAGCTACAGGTGCCTGTGTGACATGTAGGGAAAAACTGACAAAAGGTCAATTTATATAGCATTGTATTTCTGGCCGGTTTTTCCCCATTCTCATCTTCCAACTCTGTCTCTAGGCTTTCCTTTGGCACCCTGCTGGGAAGGCATAGTTGACTGCGGGTATAGTTCAACCACAGCTTAGCGAAAGGTTCCTGCTCTGTGGCGAGTGTTAAGGTCACTGATGGCAAGACAACAGTATCTGTCTTCAGTAGAAACAGCTTTTGCCACTCTGAGCATTCTAATTCCCCCAGCTCTGTTTCTCCCGACCCACAATAAACGGAGAGGGAGCCGTGGATCTTCTCAACAAGAGATCAGTTTAAGTGTCTAGCTGGTGGGCCTGGTAGCAACAGGTTGATCTTAAGTATGATGCTACCTCCCCAATTTCAAGATTTTCCTCTTTTTTTCTTTCTAGTTAATCCCTGGAAAAATTGCACTTGGAGATAGGAAATAGCCGTATGCCTGTCTGGTTGTTTGACCTTTTATTACTATTTTGTTTGCAGTTATCCTGGCATCCGACTAAAGAAGGCTGCTTAGCCTTTGGAACGGACGATGGAAAGGTTGGCATGTACGACACCTACTCCAGCAAGTAAGAAACTAGTTTTCAAGTTGATCAGTGTTTTAATGAGCAAATTATAATAGTTGCTACAGTGATGGAAATAATGGAACCTTCTTAAGCTCATGGGCAGTGTGAAGTGACACTCTAACTTCTCGCTTATTGTGATGCTTCTAGTGATGATTTTCCATTGCATGCATTCAATAGCATTAGATAATAATCAGTATCACTGCCAATGCTGAAACTCAGTGTACATTATCCCTCTTCTCTGTTGCAGTGTCCTTAATTTAGGCAAGCTATTGCTCAGAGAGTAGATTAAATTACAAGTAGCCATAGAGCATAGTTGGTTGGATTTGGGGTGTGTCCATCTTGCCAGTATCTCCCTGCTGTGCCTAGTAGCTCCTGATGTAAGTTTGCTCCAATTGCCCAACCAAATATCACCTATGGGTGGAGACCAGGCATAGAAAATTTCAGCCAGAAGAACTTTCCAGGGAACTAGGAGCATGTGCAAATGTGGCATACAAGAAAAGTCCTGCTATAACCTTAACTGTAGCCAGCAGTGTACCTGAGGATGCAATTGTGAGATGTGCTGCTGGTTGCATTTCTGCTTGTTGACCTGTTGAACTGCTGCTTGTCCATTTTCACTCATGGCCATTGTGCTTTGAGCTTTCTCTGTATATAAGATTTGTCTGGGGATGTTCACTGCACCTCTCTGAAATCTGACTTATTTTGCTGTTCCCTGCTCCTCTCCCTATCCAGCATCAAAAATAGGCCTCCTCAGATCTCCAGCACCTATCACAAGAAGACTGTGTACACGTTAGCCTGGGGACCTCCAATTCCCCCTCTCTCTTTTGGTGAGTCTTGGAACCATACTATAGCAAATGTTAAGTCTTTTCACTTGTAGAGGATGTGGATACTGTGGAGATGGCATGTCAGCCCTCCTGCTGAGTCAGTGTGCATTGGGTATGATTCCTGTGCCCTTGGAGACTTTTATAATGGATTCATTCTCAAGAAGGAATGAACCAGTAGAGAGAGATACGCATAGACCCTGCAGTCCTCATTGAGGCTCAAACCTGGGACCTTTAGCACCAAACCCACCAGCCCGTACCACTTGAGCTAGACGAGCAACTGAGTTGACCCTTGTTAAATAACAAGCTCTTAATGTTGCTCAGGGCCACCCACTAGAGGGAGGTAAACCCCATGCACAGTCAGTGTGTTAAGAGGTGTGTGTACTTCTGCTATTGAAAGTGGCCCTTTTAATGGGTTATAGCAGGAGAATCTCTTACTGCCAAATCACATATGACGCTTTAAATCAGAAGTTGTATTTTTGCTGGGAGCAATTAGCCCTACTTACGCCTGTGTAGGAAAAGGCTGTATTTAGCTTTGATCTCTGTTGTGCAGGAGGCGATGGTGACAGGCCCTCTGTAACGTTATACAGCTGTGCAGGGGAAGGTATTGTCTTGCAGCACAATCCTTGGAAGCTTAGTGGAGAGGCAAATGACATCAATAAAGTCATCAGGGACACTAATTCAATCAAAGTGAGTATAATTCTTTATGGATCATGGAGTAGAAATTACTTGCATGATAACATTCCATCCCTGTTTTTTCTTTTCTGTCCTGCTGATGAATCTATAGCAAATAAAATAAAGCATCTGAAATCCTTAGTCTTCCTAGATGCACTTCAGAGACATTGAAAGCATCTAAATACATACACTTTTGTCCCTGAAGGAGTTCTTTCTCTTCCATTAAGGCAAGACAGCAGATCTTCTCTCTTCTCACTATCGCCAATTGTTTTCTGTTTTTGTAATTTATTTACCCAATTTATCTTGTTTTCAGAGAAGTACTTGGCTTTCTAAAATTAATACTTGGTTCTTATAGCGCTTTTCATCTTCAAAGCATTCGAGACATTAATTAAAATCCCCAATGCCCCTCTGAAGCTGGCAAACAAGTATCCTTAACACCGTTCTACAGATCAGGAAACCAAGGCGAAGTACTTGAAGCACAGCTCTGCGATTAAAATGTGAAGCTTTTCGCTGTAGGTCCTGTACTCAGACCACACCTTAGTCTCATTTTTGCATTCAGCTTGTGCACAGAGGGAGAGATTTGCAGAGGCACAAATGGCAGTTAGGACTCTAACATCTGAAAATCTTCCTCGAATATCTTGGCTGAGATCACATAGTGAATGAATGTGGGGCAGCCACCTGAGAACTCAAAATGCTCCTAGTCCTTTGCTCTGAATATTGGACCTATTAGATCACTCCCTCTCTCCATTTATTTTTTTTAATGAAATGCTGTTGCAATAAGGTTACTAAGCACTGCGGAAAAGTCTATCTCACACCACACTGCAGCTGGAGCAGAGTAGGCTGCTGTGAGTGATCAGATCAGGGCAGAGGGGGGGTTAATCATGTCTTGGCAAAACAAAGCAGTAAACACAGTGGACTAGTTCCTCACTTGGTATAAATCAGCAAAGCTCCATTGATGACTTTGCTGACATACACCAACTGAGGTTCTGGTCTAGTCTTTGACCAAAGCATCATCAGAGAGAAAAGGGGGAAATCCATCCTAACAGGAAACAACAAGCCTCTTAAACTGAGAATTGCCAATAATGTAGGTCTGGATGGGGGGGAATTACAACAATAGTTAGTCTTTATAAACTCTAAATAGAAGTTATGAGTTTGTTCACAAAGGCTTGGATTTTCAGTGGGGTTCATAGAATATCAGGGTTGGAAGGAACCTCGGGAGGTCATCTAGTCCAACCCCCTGCTCAAAGCAGGACCAATCCCCAAACAGATTTTTGCCCCAGATCCCTAAATGGCCCCCTCAAGGATTGAACTCGCGACCCCCTGGGTTTAGCAGGCCAATGCTCAAACCACTGAGCTATCCCTCCCCCTGGCTTAGATGCCCAGATCCCACTGGATCCCAGAGAAACTTCCTCTGAGATTTTTAGAGTCTAAAGTGATAACCCTGAGACACCATTTCCTGCAGTAATTAGTCCTGCTATAAATAGAACCTATTTTATCATCACTCAAGCATGCCTCTCTATTACAAAATGTGTTCTGGAAATCTGACATTGGGGATTCTCTTTTTATGGACTATTTCTAATTGCAAACACCCAATTTGAGTATGGGTTTAATTCTCTTGAATTCATGGAAGGAAAGTTTAGGGTTTGCAGCAGTTACTGCTAATGGTTCTTTGTTTTTTCTTTGGTACGTTTTCTTTCTTTAGTACAAACTGCCTGCACGCACTGAAATCAGCTGGAAACCAGATGGCAAAATCTTGGCTCTTGGTAACGAAGATGGGTATGTTTTCTTTAAGGCCTAGGTTAATGCTAATGTCATAGAATCATAGAATATCAGGGTTGGAAGGGACCTCAGGAGGTCATCTAGTCCAACCCCCTGCTCAAAGCAGGACCAATCCCCAACTAAATTATATATGCAATCAACAGCTGATTAAGTAAATTCATCTAGAGTCAGCATAGTGACTGTTCTGATTTATCTCTGACCTGTCAGTGTAACTGAGGGAGGAGGAATTTCTTGTTTTCACGTCAGTGAAACAGTTCTACCTAGAACCACTTATGCCGGAGGCAGGTGCTTCCAGCATGGCACTGCCCGTGCATCTCAGTCCTGATCGGTAATATTCTCTACCATCCCAGAGCTGGGTCTCTCATGAGTGCACGCAACCCATCATGCCATAGTGTATGTTGATTTTTACAAGTGACTGATAAGGTTCAGGACGCTTGTTTTCACCTGTGACTTAAGCCAGGATTTGAGCCAGGTTTACGGAGGTGAAAATCTCATTAATTTCTTGAATCATTCCAACCCACATTCTGTCCTTATACCCTGTTAATGTGCAGTACCAACAGAATATTCACCTTGGGGATGGAACATAGATCCTTGAGCCAATCCCAGCATTTCTCACGTTGTGTGTTTTGTTTGTTTTAATTACAGATCAATTGAAATATTTCAGGCTCCTAACTTGAGACTGCTCTGCACCATCCAGCAACATCATAAACTGATTAATGCTATTCGCTGGCATCACGACCACGGGACCCAGCCAGAGCTGAGCTACACGATCGCGTCAGGCTCAATCAACGCCATCATTTATGTGCATAACCTAAAGGGTGTCATAGGTAACTGCCTGGCCTTATACTTTCAGATGTTGCAGGAATGTGAGTTTTTTTCCCCTTCATTCAGTATTTTCCTTTCCTTACACTCCCTAGGGGGCTCTGCGACTGTCTTTCACTACTCGACTCTGAAGGGAGTTGATTTTGTCCTTTTCCTTACCTTTTTAATAATAAGTATTTGTTTTGGGGGCCTATTCTCATGTTCACTTCCCCAGGCAGCAGGGCTTGGGACTGTTGGCAAGGCCTGCATGCATAACCCCTGAACGGGGAGAGGCACCTTGTATCTCATCAGGGATCCTTCCCAGGCCTGCGTAAGGAGCAGAATTGATAGGGAGCTGGCAACAAGGCTCTGATGGGGTGCAGTACACCCTTCTGATTGTAGGGGGGGCTCACTTGTTTTGGTTCTCTGAAAAAATTGCTTATTGCTTGTCTACGTATTTCAGGAGGGGAAAAAGGTAGAGAAATCTGTGACATATTGAACTGTAAGAAATCTCTGCTTAAAAAGAGCTTGCATATTTCACAGTGCTGTTAATTTCCAACGTGCATGTGATGCGAGAAAAATTTCAGTTGCAATATGGGGAGAAGTGAATTAGTGTGATTATGGTATGAATGCAGCCAATAGAAGGCAACTTTATTTTGCTTAGTCCTTTGTGCGCACCCTCTCCCAAAACTCTTGACAGAGGTAACTAGTAAAACAGCATGCTGCATTGTTGAACATTGTAAGCCAAGCTTTCAGTACACAGGGTTCGGGTGCATGTGCACTGGTTCGCCTACTTTTGCACATGCAGTTAGAAAGGCATGCCCCAGGGCTTCTTGCCAACTGCGAATGTGGCCTGATGTCACAATTTCCATTCCACTGGAGTGACTTGTCCTCCCAACCTTACCTGATCTCCATTGTTTGCTTTCAGAGAGCTCTTCAAAAACCCCTGTGACGATAACAGAGCCTTTTCGAACTCTGGTGGGGCACACGGCTAAAATCACCAGTCTGGCATGGAGCCCGCATCATGAGGGGAGATTAGTATCTGCTTGCTACGATGGCACAGCACAGGTATGGTTGTGGGACCACTTATGATTAAATTTCTTTTGTTTTCAAATCCTCCTTCCTCTGCAATTTTTTTAATACCAAATTGACTGCAGAGTATTTGGGGATAACTCCTTTGCCAGATAAACTGTGGTATTGCTGAAAACTTCTCTGTGATAGAAATCTGCCGAAAAGGACAGCATGATTTCCCCCTATCTTTCTGTTAGTACCTGTTTCCAAACAGTAATCACCTTCTGTTTTTGCAGAGTGAGAGATGAAACTATTACTGGGAATGCAGGAGTCTGCAGGATAAAATTGTAAAGTGATACACTTCTTGGCTTCTTTGGCAGTACCAGAGATGAATGGTGTGGAGAAAGTCAATAAGGAAATGTTATATGAAGGGATAAATAACACAAGGACCATGGTCACCCAGTGAAAAAGTTAACAGGCAGCAGTTTTAAAACATAAGGAAGTACCTCTTAACACAACTCACAGTTAACCTGTGGAACTCATTGCCAGGGGATGTTGTGAAGGCCAAAACTATAACGGGGTTCAAAAAGAATTAGATACGTTCATGGAGGATAGGTCCAGCAATGGCTGTTAGCCAAGATATAGTTATGGATGCAAACCTGTGCTCTGGGTGTCTGTAAACTTCTGACTTCCAGAAGCTGGGACTGGATGAGAGGGAATGGATCATTTGCTAATTGCCCTTTTCTGTTCATTTCCTCTGAAGCATCTGGCACCAGCAGCTGTTGCATACTGGGCTAAATGGACCGTTGGTCTGACTCAATATGGTTATTCTTATGTGTGTTTTTGGTTGGAGGAGAAAATGAAACCGTAAAAGTAGTAAGGACTTCCTGATGATGCCTCTGGCACTGAAATAATTGTGTAGAATGAAAATGCAGAGAACTGCATAGAACTGGTTGGAAATTGATATTTTCAAATTTGTTGTCTTCACAAGTTGGGACAGTCAAAATATCAAAATTTTCTGTGGAGTGAAAATTTCTAAAAATATTGATTGAGAAATGTAGAAACTAGACATTTCAACATTCCAGAATCAGAATATTTTATTTCAGTTTGTTGAACCCAGTTGAAACATTTATTTTTGTCTTGAATCAATATTAATCTGGTTCTCATGAGCTGCTGTTGTACTGTTGGGAATTGTGGTTCCAGTGCCTCATGCACCCAAGCTCCTCTGGGCTGCACTCCCTGGCTGAACTACATCTCCCATGATGCATCAGGGCAGTTTAAGCAAAGGGGAGACTGCTGTGGATTGCATGTTAAATGTCAGACGAAGTTAAACCAAAATGTTTCGCTTTGTTCCACCTGACCCCAAATTGAATATTTTGTTTAAATTTTCAAACGTTTCTGGCAAAACCTGAATTTTTTTAATGGAAAATTTTAACTAACTGGGAACTGTATTTTCCACTGGAAAAAAATATTCATTGCACAGTTCCCATCCAGCTCTATAGAAGTTCTGCAATGGAAATACAGAACTTGGCACTATCTTCTTATCGATTAGTACTGCGCATCTCACTTATGGGAAAATATTCACGCTACACTAACTCTACAGTAAGAATGCCTTAAAGATTAACTAAAACATCTAAGTGCCCATGTGATGAATAAAAGAAGTTGTTTACAGACATTCCTATTTTAGAGTTAAATATTTGAACATCATCTCCCTTTCACTTACTTGCCAAATTTTGGACCTAAAGAGGAAAGAGAGACACACACACAACTATCTCTGTTTTAGATGTAAGTGATCACATCTCTCAACAGAAGGAAAGCGCAGAATCCTAGCCTGAGAGCAAGAGAATGGGTTTTCAAATAATTTTGTTAAATATATTTGCAACGTAGTCTGATCATCTTGTTGAAGTCTGAGTTTACACTGTGGATAACAGAAGCTTTGATCTTATATTTCAAAACACCTCCAGTTTCAAGTCTGCAATGCTTTGCATAGCGTGAGACATCTCTAACAAATAAAGGCCTCTTAATTTGCCCTCCGGTCTTCTGAAGGTATTATCAGTTTTGACACTGAAACTTTTCAGATGAGTGTGTGTTTTGAATTATTAGACTCAATCACTTAATCCTATTAGAGAACTCCTTAGTTCTAGGGTTATTTATGAGGTCTTTTCATATCTATTAAAGGATATTCTATTGTACCATGTTTCTGGACAGTGCTTAATAGTTGCTGTGTTTAAAGCCATAAGTGACTGCATTACAGTAATGGTAAACTGATTCACAGGTTCAGTTCATCAGGTCTTTCATCAGCACTTTTGGATCCTTCAGGATAAAAGAAGTTACGTGAATATACAATTGTTATCAGTAGCAACAAAAGGGACTATTCAGCATCTCCTGTGTGTTGGGTTTGGGTTACTGGTTCTTGAAACAGTCTAGACTACTTTGGAGATCTCAATGTAAAGCTGCTGGTGATGGGTGAAGATGATGATGCGGAACATTAGAGGGGTATCAGACTTGTTTAGATATTTGGTTTCTCTAAAAAAAGGGCTTTTGTTTTTAGGTGTGGGATGTTCTGAAGGAGGAGCCACTGTGCAATTATCGAGGGCACCGGGGCCGGCTGCTTTGTGTTCAGTGGTCACCAGTGGATCCAGATTCTGTTTATACAGGAGCAGATGACTTTTGTGTTCATAAATGGCTAACCTCAAAGCAGGAGTATACCCGGCCCCCTCAAGGTCAGTATACCTGAGCAGAGGATCCCGTACTGGGCCAGTGTGGGGATAGGAGTAATGAAATAGACAGTGGTAATATTTGTTCTAAATTCAAATTTGCCCTTTAGTTCTTAGGCAGACCCTCAGTGTCCCAGATCAAGTGGAGCTGTAGATGAGACCTCCAGCATTATAGCATAGGAAGTTAAGGCAAAATGGGAGCTCTGATCTTCAGAGGTGACATGCTAATATCTAAGCAGATTGCTCTCTCTTAGACATAATTATTGCAATCTTTTCCAGGCAAAAAGAGCGCAGACTTGGAGAAAAAAAGGAGCTCTCAACCCAAACTCAAAGCTAAGAAGAAGAAAAAGCCCATGGGGAAGGTTCCAGCAAAGCAGGATGTGAGCGACACAGTGAATGGAGAAGAGGTTGTAGACAGTTTGTTAGATGAGAATGGGATATCAGACCATGAGGAAGAAAAGGAAGCGCAGGAGTTCTCTGACAAGGGGTCTCTGGCAGGTAATTACCAGTCCCAAGATTGTCTTCGTTAATGGAAGAGTCTTAGTAGCCTGCAGAGCTAACCGGAGCTCCTGGTCGTGAGAGGGCATGCCCAGGGACCATCCCTGGGACAGCTGAAGAAGGGAGGGTGGCTTTGTGCCACATTCGTGCCCCTCTCAAGTGATCCTGGAATCAGCCAGGTTCTGGTTTGTCCCTGGCCCAAACTTGGAGCAGCTTTTGCAGATTCCCTCTAGATTACTGATTTCAATTAATACTTCAAACTACAAGACGTTAAACCTACATTGGAAATAAAGATGCTCAACCCATCACTGACACTACATTAAACCTTGACACTGTGTCTTTTAATGTCTTGGGCTTGTCCATAGCTTCTTGTTTCTTTCATTCATTTAATCCCACAGTTTCCAAGGAGCTCCCTTTGTATCCACGTGTTTGTTCTGTGTCTGACCTGCCAAAACCTTTCATGAACCATAAAACCACTCCCGTGAAAAAGGATCACCCTAAAGAGAAACCAGGTTGGTACATTTCATGCACAAGTGTCATGACACAGATTGGGTTTAAGGGACCAGACAGAGCCACCACACTTTGAGGCTTGTTTCCTGTAAAAGAGCAGCTTCCCATATTAATGTTACATCAGCTAAGCAATGTCTGGAGAGAGAGAGAGCTTTCAGAACTATTTATCATGTTAGTTCAAACTACTTTTGATTTAACTGACCCGCCAAGCAGGAAAAATGGCTAAGTTTAGTGTGATATGTGAATGTCTCAGTGCATACAGCTGCTATCTTCAGTATAAACCAGGAGGCAGAAAAACATTTGGTTTGTGCATAGTGATCAGTATTCATAAGGCAGAAAGACCCTAAAACAGATGTCTGTGGTGCTTAGACATAGTTTCTACAGCACCCTAAGTTTCCATTTCTTACTGTGTCATGAGTTGGTTTCTTTTGTGGGAGGGAGAGACATGATTATGGCTAGTGCTGGAACTGTGCGACAATGACTAAAATGTGACTGACTTCATTCCAGTCCTTGATGCCTCTATGAAGAAGAGAAAACCTCGGTCTATCCTACCTATCAGCACATCTATGGACCAGAGGTCGAAAGACGAATTGCATCAGGACTGCTTGATGCTGGCTACATGTCTAAGATCCAAAGGTACAGGAGAAATGCTGCACTGAGAGCTGCACTTCCTCTTCTTGCTCAGCTAGGGCATCCCCCCCCCCACCTCACCCCGCCCCACCCCAAAAGCATTTTGGCCAAGATTGCCACAAACAGGCGTCAAAGATAGGGCTCCTGGATCCATATCAAGGCACCTAAATATGGCTTTCAGAGATGAACTTTAGGCATCACCATGTGAAAATCTTGGCTGTTACATAGGAATGGGTGAACTAATCTTGTTTTATCCTTCCCATAATGCTTCATTCTTCTGCCATTGTGGCCACTTTTTGAGACGGGGGGATTGGAATACCCTTACCAATACTGGGCACATTCTAATCTGGGGTCTAAACATGCAGGTGGGATAAAACTTTATACCTGTAGGCATGAAAATTCATGACTTTAGCTTTCCCTGTTAGTAGTCTACTGTGTGTGTGTGTTACAGATTTTATTATTTATAGCAAACTCAAATATTTATTGATTCATCGCAATGGATTAGTGTCAAGCACAAGAGTATGACTTCATTGCAGGAGAAGTTGGGCTGTGAGGGAGATGTCTCTGATCACACAATGATTTCCTTAGATGCAAAGGGCATAAATCAAAATACTAACTGAACTTGGGCTTGGATAAATATTCTTGCTCCATCTTGAAGGTCCTTTAAATCGGATATAGAAGTGGTGTGCATATGAGAACCAATTAGATCTGTTTTGTATATAGGACAGGGAGCAGAAGCTATCTGCTATAAGTATTTTTGAAGGTAAAGTGGAGTGTAATTATAAAATGGATTTGAAGGTCTTTCTCCTTTCCACCCTCTGTTCCCTGGTTGCTCCTAGTATGTTCACTGCATGTAGATAGTTCTCACTCTCTCTTTATTTTCTCTCTGGTAGGCCTGAATGAGGGTTTGGCCCCAGACTCAGGGGATCATGTTCATTTGGGGATGTTTACAGATAGAGCTGCACTGTACAGGATGATGGAGGTGGAAGGTAAGTGGGGTAATGAATCAGGTTTGAAACATATCTGATTGTTTCCATTATCCTCCAAATGTGGAGAGAGACGTGAATCTTGTTTAATTTGTGAATGTACTGTCCATTAAAACAAGGGTGCAAGAGCACTGGCTGGAGCCAGGCACGGTGCCTGGATGAAGGCATTGAGCTTGCTTCTCTCAAATTCAGACTTGCAGCCTCTGTTTTCGCCCTGGGTGCACTCGCTTTCCCCTGTGCAGCATAGGGAAATATTGCACTCGTGCTGGTACCAAACCAAGAGGCATGTTTGTTTCAAATAGGAAAAAGCCACTTGGAGAATGGGCACTCGGTGTTGTTTCAGCAGCTCATGTTGTGGAAAGGAGATCTGAAGGGCATCCTCCAGTCAGCTGCTGAGCGGGGAGAGTTGACAGACCAGCTGGTAGCAATGTCACCCATGGGTATGTTTGTTCTTCTAACATGTAAGCAAATGGATTTAGCTCTTAAGGGTATCCTAGTGTTAGTTGTGCAGGACCAGGTCTTGTCTGTAACACTGTGCTAACAATACCTGCGTACAAAACAGACAGAGAGAAATCCCCATAGACAATCTCTGGGACGGGGGGAGGAGGGAAGAATGCCCTGTGAATTCCTTTCGGATTCCCAGACAGGGCAATCATCTACTTCCAAGCACAAAAGCGAATTGTCCTCTGACATGTGATGGTCCTTTCAGTCATTTGATTTTTGTTTAAATAAACTTGTAAGAACTGATCCTGGTACCGTCTAGTCCCATGGTCACTTCCAAACCTTTTCCCTGTCCCATTGCTTAGGGGACTCAATTTAGAATGTTTACAACATAACGAGCTATCCTAAGGCAGAAACGGGCTATGTGCAGAAGTCACTGAGTTTAGAAGTCAGTTTTACAGGGAATCCTTCCTAAGTGTATGTCCTTGTCTTTAGCTGTGCTACCTTCTGTCTTGCAGCTGGCTATCAGGCCTGGGTGTGGACAGTAGAAGTTTTCGCGAAACAGCTGTGCTTTCAGGAACAGTATGTCAAGGCTGCCTCTCATCTCCTCTCCATTCACAAAGTGTACGAGGCTGTGGAGCTACTGAAAACGAACCATTTTTACAGGTCACTGCACTGGACCATTTTGACAGTTTTTAATGCAAATGGAGAGATCTGACTGTTGTCAATTTCACTTCTTGGCTCTGATGTACTAGTATGGTACTGTAATATCTGAATCACAGATGTTGCAGGGGACTACACCTCTACCTCAATATAACGCGACCCGATATAACACGAATTTGGATATAACACAGTAAAGCAGTGCTCCGGGGGGCGGGGCTGCGCACTCTGGATCAAAGCAAGTTCGATATAACGCGGTTTCACCTATAATGTGGTAAGATTTTTTGGCTCATGAGGACAGTGTTCTATCGAGGTAGAGGTGTATTTAAAAGGAACTAGACAACTTAAAAATCAGACTTTTGTCTGAATTTATTTAACTACTGCTACAGGTAACTCCTAAGATCACTGAAAGAGATTAGAGAAAAGATATACTAATTTCTTTCTTTTGTGAATTTGGCAGTACTTTGCTTTCAGTCAGTCCCACTTTTTCTTTGGTACAGCCAGTCAGTTTTTTTCTTTTGTTTGCTTGACTGAGAAAACATTTTACAAAATAGAGAAATAGACAAAATCATAATACTTAGTGGGCAAGGGGACTCAGGCAAGTTTTTTGTCTGTGAAACTACTGTTAACTCATTATTACTTTAGTTTACTGGATTTCAAATGGACGTTCCTTTTTTAAATTAAATAGGATGCAGTGAAATAACAATGAATGGAAACATTCTCATTAACATTAGTTACTGTAAACAAGATACATATTTCTAAATAAACTTTCCCCTAGGCATACCGCATTGCATCGCTAGCCAGGTGTCTTCGCATTTTTTGGTTTCCTCAGAAGCATCGGGTATTTGCAGCTATTGGAGGTGGAATCCCGTAATTAATTGAACCAATAGGTTGATCGATTGAGAGAATTCTTTCCTACATCTTGGGCCTAAAATACCTGAGCCAGTTTCCTTTTGAAACCCTAGGGAGACTGTGGCTGTGAAAGGAGTGGGCCGAAGTGTGTGGTCTTGTATGGAGGTAATATTTTAAAACCTGGATTCTCTCATAGGAGTTTCTCTTGTTTGCCTCAGGGAAGCGATTGTAGTTGCTAAGGCCAGGTTGCGGCCCGAAGATCCAGTCCTGAAGGATCTCTACACCTGCTGGGCAGCAATACTGGAAAAAGATGGTCACTATTCCACAGCAGCCAAATGGTAGGTGCCAGCCAGAAGGGAACAACATTGTCTTACTGGCTAAAAGAGAGACTATTCTAAACAGAATGGCTGAGATTTTGGAGAAATGGAGTGTTCGTTTTGGTGGCCCCATTTTAAGATTTTCTGAGAGAGGAATGAGAGATAAGGTAGGTGAGGTGATATCTTTTATTGGACCAACTTCTGTTGGTGAAAAAGACAGGCTTTCGAGCTCCGCAGGGCTCTTCTTCAGGTCAGGGAAAAGTACTGGGAGAGTTGCAGCTAAATACAAGGTGGAAGAGATTGTTAAGCATAAGGAGTTAACACATGTTGCAAGAGACCATTCGAAATGAAGTAGGCATTTAACACCTCTGCAGTCATAGGACATAAGTGGGTTACAGACTTGTAACAAGCCATAAATCCAGTATCTCTGTTGAGGCCATGATTTCTGGTGACTGTAATTACACGGCCCTGATTACCTTAGTATCTGAGCACCTCAGTCTGTATCCTCACAATACCCCTTTGAGGTAGGGAAGTGCTGTTACCTCCATTTTACAGATGGGGAACTGAGGCACAGAGACTGAGGCCTGCTATACACTACCGAGTTAAGTCGACGTAAATCGCCTTACTCTGTAAGCGTCTATGCTACAATGTCACTCCCGAAGTCGCCCACTACACTGACCTAATAACTCTATCTCTGTGAGAAGCATAGTGCTTAGGTCGATATAGTTAGGTCAACACAATGTCAGCGTAGACACTGCATTGACTGTTCCCGCAGCCGCTGGTGGCTGACCGCCCGGAGCCCCACGGTTTGGGGCTGGCAGCTCTGGGCAGTCAGTGCCCCTACTGTCCATTAAATCGGTGGAAGTGCTCCTGGTGAGGATGCATACCACTGGCAGAAGGAACATAGGGTAGCCAAGAAAAATCTATTTTTATTACTGCAGTGGTTGTACGTTGACTTAACTTAAGTCGACTTACTTTTGTAGTGTAGACTTGCGTTAAGCGAATTTCATGCAGGATGTCTGTGGTGGAGCAGGGAACTGAACCCAGCTCCCAAGTCCCAGGCGGGCATCCCAACTGCTGGCCATCCTTCCTCCACCTCAGTTGTTTCAAGTTGGATACTCCCAACTGAGGTTCCCAAAGTCAACGATCATTTTTGAAAACTGTTGTCAATCTGTCGGAATAGTTTTACCTCAGCCTGCCAACTTTCTCATTTGATGCTGATGCTGACTTCTGAGTTTAGGTGGTGTTCTGATGTCCACACTTCATAAAGGATGTTGGGAAAATTGGAAAGGGTTCAGAAAAGAGCTACAAGATCTGGAAAAACATGTCTCGTAGCAAAAGACTTCAGAAGCTCAATCTATTTAGTTTATTCAAGAGAAGCTTAAGAGGTGACTTGATATGGCCTACAAGTACCTATGTGAGGAAGAGATTTCTGATACTAGAGGGCTCTTTACCCTAGTAGAAAAAGGCATAACAAGATCCAGTGGTCAAAAGCTGAAACTAGACAAATTCAGACTAGAAATAAGGTGCAAATTTTAAACTATGAAGGTAAATAACCATTGAAACAACTTACCAAGAGACTGGATTCTCCATCACCTGAAGTCTTTAAATCAAGACTGAATGTCTTTTGAAAAGAGATGCTACAGCTTAAATAGGGATGGGCAGGTATAACGTTCCTCCCCCAGAATCTCTTATTTCCGATGCCTGGTGTGCATGCCATCAGTCATTTCACTTCAAAGTATGCAGAGATATCTACAGGTGATGTGACTGCAGGCTTTCCCCTTGGAGTCCTGCACCAGATTAGCTGCCACCTGTCTGCCATAGATCTTTTGAAAAGGGAAGGGAAGGTGAGAAAAGCTCTTGGAATGAAGAAGTGGGGGAGAGAGAGACTACTCCTACAGCGCAGGTTGGGGCTGCTGCAATATGTAGTAGGAAAATGACATCTTAATACTAACCTGCTGCTAATTACTTTTCATCTCCCTCTTTAGTTACCTGGGGGCTGCCTCTCCCTATGATGCAGTTAAAGTGCTAGCAAAAAAAGGGGATGTGGTATCCCTTAAAACGGCTGCAGAGTTGGCTCAAATAGTTGGAGAGAAGGATCTGGCGACAACATTTTCTTTCCGATGTGCTCAGGAGCTGCTATCGGCCAGGAATTGGGTGGGGGCACAGGAGGTCCTTCAGCAGCAGGAAAGCTTATTGGTGAGTTTGCTTCCCCCTATATCAGGGGTGGCCAACCTGAGCCAGAATTTACTTATGTACATTGCCAAAGAGCCACAGTAATACGTCAGCAGCCCCCCATCAGCTCCCGCTCCCAGCTCCTCCCACCCACCGGCAGCCTCGCTGATCAGCGCCTCCCCCTCCCTCCCCCCACCTCCCGATCAGTTGTTTCCTGGTGTGCAGGAGGCTGGGTGTGGTGGGGGAGCGAGGGCACGGGAGGCTCAGGGGAGGGTGCAGGAAGGGGTGGTGTGGGGGCAGGGCCTGTGGCAGAGCCAGGGGCTGAGCAGTGAGCACCCCCCACACATTGGAAAGTTGGCGCCGGTAGCTCCAGCCCCGGAGTCGGTGCCTATATTAACTTCTGAAGAACCACATGTGGCTCCGGAGCCACAGGTTGGCCACCCCTGCCCTATAGCAACAGGCTCCTTCCAGATACAGACCCACTTAGCAACCACTCGCCTTGCATTACAACAGCCTGCAGATATTGCTGTGATCCGGCTGACAACTCCCTTTGGGGTTTTTCCTGACTGAAAAGTTTTGCCCAAGGTTTATTTCTATAGCAGTGTGTGAGTGAGTGAGAGAGAGAGAGACTTTGCAGACATAAGCAAAGGATCCCTGTCATGAGTGGTTTGCAATCCAAGATAGATAGGATATCCCCATGCATACCTAACATGGAGGAGTGGAAGGGAGAGAGATGCCAAAACACATGGAAAGGGAGAACTGGACCCTGGGGGAGCATTTTTGTCTTTTTTTAAATAATGAGTTGCCATTGTTGAATTGTCCCGTGACTTTTTTAAATATACAGCTATGATCCGGTGTTGCAGTGGGGTCACTCTACCTAAGCAGAGGTCAGCAGTGGGAAGAATATGTAGCTCAGTATCTTCCTAAAAGATGCACACTAGCTCAGCCAAGCCTTAATATTGCAATTGGTGGCAAAATTCTCTGGCTTGAGTTCTGGAGGAGGGCCGACTATATGATCATAAGGGTCGTCTTCTGGCCTGTAAATACCATCCCACAGTAGCGCTGCCTGGAGCATGGAGCTAGTGAAACAAGATTTCACTGAACTTACTTGCCAGGGGGGTTTATTCAATCTGCTCTCATATCGTTGAAGGTTTTTCTTTATCCTCAGATTTAGCAACAGTTCAGCACGTTCTTCCATTTCGCTTTCAGGGACAAAGACTAGTTTTCTGCCTTAACGAATTGCTGTGCAAATGCCTTAGCGAAAGGAATCCAACTGAACGGAAAAGCTGCTCTCTGCCCTGTTACCACAGCTGGGTTGTGAGGAACCCGGGCTCTTTCCTGGAGACGGTGAGCGAGGTGTGGCGGACCGTGTTTGGTGTGAATACCACTGAACAAGCCAAGACTGTATTTGAGCAGCTGCACAGTATTGAGTATCCTCCTGCCACCAGCAACACACATCCCAAACAGGTAACTTATCTAGAATCTGTGTGTACTAGCACTTGCACCTCTGAAAGTGGGGACAGGGTGAGGTAATAGACTAGAACCTTGATTTTACAAATGCCGTCTTGCAATCGAGCAGTTATATGAACCATTTTTCCCAAGGTGGGGAGGGAGGGAGGGAAGAATCACCGAATTAAAATTGTCTGTGAAGAAGAAGTCTTCCCGTTCCGGTACCTTCATTGCAGTGGTGTGAAGGGCAAGAAGAAAGTGAGGCAGTGCCCTGTACTGAACCTTATGCAACAGACCTACTGTAATTTTGAGATGTTCCATTTAATAAGTTTTTGATTTTTATGAATTCCACAATCTCCAGTAGGGAAAATAGGGGTTCTACTGTAATGCAAACACAACTTTAACTATAGGACTGGGGTCACAACAGCACTAACCATTCCCTGTGTGGCAGACTGGATTGGCTCCCACGACCAGGTTGATGGTTCAAGACTTTATAAAAAGATGCTAGGAGGGGAAGAGTGCTCTTAGGGCTTGTCTACATTACCCACAAGAGCGTAGGTGAAGTTGCGTAACTTAGATCGATCTCCGCGCCCCCCCCGTGTAGACCAGACCTTAGCGTTGAAGTACTAGATCGGGACCCAGGAGATCTCAGTTCAGTGTCCAGCTCTGCTCGAGACTCCTGGTGTGACTCTGGATGAGTTACTTAACCTTTCCATAGTCCTGTTTCCTCAGCTGTAGAATAGGATGCATGCTTGCCATTGTAAAGCCCATAGTCCTACTTGCCGCTCCAAAGTGCTGTGACCTCCTCAGCTGAAAGAGGATATGTACATTGTAGCAGCACTAAGTGGGGCATATGTTAAGGTTGGCTGGGGTTAAGTGATGCTTTGAGGGACTCTTCTGGGTTCCTTTCACAATGAAAACAACCTGTAAGCTTTGCAAATGGCTGCACTTCTGTTATCCTGAAGACCCCTTCGTGGCTTGCAACAGAACTCTTAACACGGACTCTGCTGCTTTCTCTAGCTCCTGTTCCATATCTCCCACGATCTCACCCTAGCAGTGCTGAGCCATGAGACAGCTTCATGGGATGAGGCAGTGAAGGCTATTCTTGGAGCTGTGACCCGCAGCTATGATGCCGGGAACTTTATTCTTATGCAAGAAATCTGCAATCTCCTCCTTCCCAAAGGTAAACCTCCTCCTTCAGTTTGCTGGCGTTGTGAGCAGCTCTTCAGTGCGGGATCTCCATAAACGCCAGTCCCCTCAGTGGGCTTTGCTAGATCTTAGTAGAGCTCAAAAGAAGGAGACATTCCCATCAGCACATCCACGCTCACACTAGTTAGGCTAAAACATTGTGTGAGGGAGATCGACTCTCCAGCTTCAAGATGTAAACCAACCACTAACTGCCTGGGGTTAGGAAGACATTTCCCTTATGACCCGGTTATTCCATAATTGTCCTCTGCAGGGTTACTTACATCTTCCTCTGAAGCATCTGGCATTGCTGGAGTCGGGATACAGGCTAAATGGACCCCAGGGGTGATCTGCTATAGCAATGCCTATTGTATCATTTAGCTTCCAAACCATTGGAAGTTGTGGGGGTCTCTGTAAATGTTAGGAAGCCGTCCCTATCTGCTCACTGCACTTCAAAGCTAACTCCGCAGCGAATCTGGGCCTTGTGTAGCTTTGCAAAATATGGGCATTGGGCAGTTCTGTGTATTGTTTTGGAGAGACCCTTTTAACACAGCTCTTTTCCAATCCCCTTTCAGGCTGTGATCACCTGAGAGACCATCTGGACAGCACAAACACTCAGAGCATGGCGGCTTACAGAAGTTTAGAGGGCTTTGTGGCTTATGGGCTGCTGTATGATCTATGGTGGAACCTACCCAAGGATTCCCTTGTCTCAGTACAGGCTGTGCCGGATTCTGTGCCATGTCCTAGTGAGCAGACAGCTGTTGACCAGAGCTACCCTACAGCTGTCTCTTCCCCTGAAGAAACTGCTAATCAAACTGAGATGGAAGGAAACCTGCCCAGCGCAGACCATAACAGTAGGACAGAAAGCAACACAACAGCTAGCTTAAGCGATTTGGGAGAGAGGCAGTTGAAATTGAATGGCTATAAAATGCTCCTTTCCGAAGTGCATGCTGCTTTGCAGAGCACCCAGAAGGATGTATCTGAGGTCCAGCAGACGTTGGCAGACATGATCCGCCAGCACCAGCGGAACAACCTCCAGGAAAGCGTAAAAGATGGCGCGCAGGAAAGCAAGATGCATGTGAGCTCCGAGAT
Source organism: Trachemys scripta elegans (assembly GCF_013100865.1). Lineage (NCBI taxonomy): Eukaryota > Metazoa > Chordata > Testudines > Emydidae > Trachemys > Trachemys scripta. Next base: position 4,067,510 of record NC_048305.1, read on the forward strand.
TGACTCGGATGGGCTGGTGCCCCCAAGCAGCCAGAGCCAGTGGTAGGTTTCAGAACAGCGAGGTGCTGAGTGAGATCAGATTCTGCTTTCTCAGTTTGCAGGTACTCTGGCATCCAGCTTAATTCACTCACTGTACCAGTCCTGAGAAACTAAAATCACTGAAGCTGTTCACAGGCCATTTCAAAAACTTGGACAAATGAGAATTCACGTCCAATGGCAAAGGATTGTCGGAGAGCTCTGAACTGAACTGCCACACTCTTAAGCTTACTGTAGATGAGTAAATGCCCTTAAAATACAAAATGCCTTAATGCTGCCTAGCTTAAGCAATGCATTAAGAGGGCAGGAGAATGGAAAGGGCATGCTAGACAGAAGAATATCTGTCTCTCCATTGGTGCATGATTTGTTTGGCCTGGGTCATTCAAGAGTTGTACGTGGCCATGTTTGGTTTAGTTTACCCGTCTCCCCTGCTTCGAACGTGGGGACAGTACACTTCGGTAAAGCAGTTATTGTAACATATGTTATATTCTCTTGACAGTAAAGAAGCAGCAAAGGAACCAGTTTCCCTGCCTGAGCTGATGAAACAGCTGACCGAGGCAAACCAGAAATTAGCAGAATTTCCAGAGAGTTTAAAGGTAAGGGTTAAAATGGGATAATACAGGTCAATAAGATGACAATCTTTGGTGCTTGCTAATAAGGTAGTTTCTTGGCCAAAGCAAATAGCACTTCAGGTGCTATGCTACTATTGCACTCTGCAGTTCTGCAAGTTAACGGGAAGCAGCAGTCTAGATTTAGGCTTGCTCAAGTGTTTCATCTCTACACTATCTGATATAGGTAGAGGGGCACAGTGCTGCTTTTTGCCTGGATATACTTTTGTGCCACTTTAAAGAGACGAGTACCCCATCACGTCTGGACAGGAGAAACCACTTCACTGCAGTCCAAAAATGAATGATAGACACATGGCAGCTTGCCGTTGGCTCTAGTCACAACACGCACGGTGCATTGAAAGAGTTCGGTTGGTTACAGTCATCATCTCCTTGGTTAGACTGTTTGCACAAAACCTGAGAAAAGTTTCCTAGGCCACACAACATGAGTAGCTTCTCTAGTTTGGTGAGGTGTTGTAGACTGTTGTGATGTAATTTCCTCCTCAAACGTGACTTCTTCAGTATAGTTAGAAGGACTTTGAGAAGTCTTCACATTAGCTGGAACTTCGAACTACACTCCAGTATGAATCTTTCATGTGCTTTTAAAATATTCCTTACTAGTTATGGTGATTATGTAAGAACATAAGACCAGCCATACTGAGTCAGACGAATGGTCTGTCTAGTCCAATATCTTGTCTTTGACAGTGGCCGGTGCCCGATGCTTCAGAGGAAATGAACAGAACAGGGCAATTATCGAGTGATCCATCCCCTGTTGTCCAGCCCCCGCTTCTGGCAGTCAGAGGTTTAGGGACACCCAGAGCTTGGGGTTGTATCCCTGACCATGTTGGCTAATAGCTCTTGGATGGACCAATCCTCCATGAATGTGTTTTTTTTTTTTGTTTTTTTTTTTTTTCCCCCTTTTGAACCCAGTTATACTTCTGACCTTCACAACATCCCCTGGCAAGGTGTTCCAGGGGTTGACTGGACGCTGTGTGAAAAAGTATTTCCTTTTGTTTGTTTTAAACCTGTTGCCTATTGACTTCATTGGGTGACTCCTGGTTCTTGTGTTATGTGAAAGAGTAAATAACACTTACTCACTTTCTCCACACCATTCATAATTTTAAGACCTCTATCGTATCCCCCCATATTTGTCTTTTATTAAGATGAACAGTCCTAGTCTTTTTAATCTCTCCTCACATGGAAGCTGATCCCTACCCCTGATCTTTTTTGTTGCCCTTCTCTGTACTTTTCCCAATTCTAATATATCTATTTTCAGATGGGGTGATCAGAACTACATGCAGTACTCAAGGTGTGAACATACCATGAATTTATATGGAGGCATGATGTTTTTTGTCTTATTATCTATCCCCTTCCTAATGGTTCCTAACATTCCGTTATCTTTTTTGACTGCCACTGCACATTGAGCAGATGGTTTCAGAGAACTATCCACGATGACTCCAAGATCTCTTTCTTGAGTGGTAACAGCTAATGTACGCCTCATCGTTTTGTATGTATAGTTGGGATGATGTTTTCCAATGTGCATTACTTTGCATTTAGCAACACTGAATTTCATCTGCTGTTTTGTCACCCAGTTTTGTGAGATCCTTTTTTAAGTCTTTGCAGTCAGCTTTGGACTTAACTATCTTGAGTAATTTTGTTTCATCTGCAAACTTTGCTACCTCACTGTTTACCCCTTTTTCCAGACCATTTCTGAGTATGCTGGACAGCACTGGTCCCAGTTGAGATCCTTCAGGGACCCTACTCTTTACCTCCCTCCACTGTAGAACTGATAATTTATTCCTACCCATTGTTTCTTATCTTTTTAATCAGTTTCTGATCCATTGAGAGGACCTTCCTCTCATCCCATGACTGCTTATTTTGCTTAAGAGCCTTTGGTGACGGACCTTGTCAAAGGCTTTTTGGAAGTCCAGGTACACTATATCTACTGGCTCACATTTGTCCATGTTTGTTGACACCCTCAAAGAATTCTAATAGACTGATGAGGCATGATTTCCCTTTACAAAAGCCGTGCTGATACCGTGTTCATCTAGGCGTCCGATAATTCTGTTCTCTTCTGTAGTTTCAACCAGTTTGCCTGGTACTGAAGTTAGGCTTACCGGCCTGTGATTGCCTTTGGAGCCTTTTTAAAAAAAATTAGCACTACGTTAGCTATCTGCCAGTCACCTGGCACAGAGGCTGATTTGAGCTATGCTCTTACTATTCAACCAAGGAATTTCTACCCATATAGATTCTATGGTACTACTTGATTTTTACTGTATTTGACTCTTTCACAGATAGTACCACTTCCCCATGAGCAAAACCTATTCTCATTCCTGTATATTTGGTACCCTGGTATTACCATGTCCTACTAATCATCATCATTCTACCCCGTTTCTGTGACGCCTATTATATCAATAGCTTCATTTAATACAAAGAACTTGTTCACCCATCTTTGTATTTAGACTTCTTGCATTTGTAGACAAGCACTTATAAAATTTGTCAATAGTCTGCCTTCATTTGATGTAATTGAACGGAACTCTTTCATTTGATTGTTCCTCTTAGCTCCTACCTGTACTTCTATCAGCATCTGTCCTCTCTGCTTTTGTAGGATAGAAAGTATCCTCCTTAATAAATCCTCCCCTAAGGGATGTGTCTGTCTTCCACACCTGTGAGCTTTCTCCTACTCTTTAGTTTCAAAACTCCTCTGACCTTTTTAATTTTACATGCCAGCACTCTGGTTCTGTTTTGGTTAGGTGGAACCCATCCTTTCCATCTAGACTCCTCCGTTCCCAATAAACCTAAATCCCTCCTCCGAACACCATCATCTCATCCATGCCCTGAAACCCTGCAGTTCTGCCTATCTAACTGGATGCATTTCAGAGAATGCTACCATGGAGCTCCTGGTCTTCAATCTCTTACCTAACAGCAGCCTCGAGGACCTCTCTCTCCAACCTTTGCCCAATGTCACTGGTTCCTACATGTATCCTGTACCAGTGGCTCCTCCCCAGCACTACACAAGTCTGTATAGATGTCTCTGAGGTCCGCACCTTTGCACCTGGCAGGCAATTCACCATGTGTAAATAAACGCTTCTTACTAGCTCAGCAATAACAGCTGAAATTAGATGATTATTTAATGTGATATTTAAAAAAAAAAAAATCAATATAAACCCATGTGTGCTTGTCCTCATGTCCTACCCTTCTGGATTCTGCAGTGAAAGTAGAAGGTGGCCGTTCTGATCCTGAATACAAGCTCAAGAAGGAGAAAATAAACTTGGCTAAACACAAATATATTCTGTACTAGAAAAGGGAATGCATTAATCTGCAGCAAAAGATTTGCTTTTCCTAAGTGCTCTTCCACTTTGTGCCACTGTCAGCAATATTTCCACAGATGGTTTCCCTCTCCCTGAATTACTTTACATGCTAGTACCCCCTTGTTTAAAGAGCAGATAACATCTATGGTTCTCTTTGCAGGTCTTCCCTTTCCCAGATGTGCTGGAGTGTGGCCTTGTGCTACTTCACATTGGATCCCAGTGCCCCACAGAGCTGAGTCCAGAACTGCAGCAACAGGCCTTGGACCTGGTTAGGAAATACAGCAGAGCTAAAGTTTATGAAAAAATCTGCAGAAAGTTCTTAACGTGAAGTTATATTCAAGCCCGGGCAGCCTGAGTTACCAGCAGCTGCTCCAAGCCAGGGCTGTACTGTTCATTTTGAAGTGAAGAACTCTCTGTCTCTCTCTCTGTGGTCACCATACTTTGGAGGATATTTTGTTCTAGAAAATGGAGTACCAAAAATCAAGCTTATATACAGACTCCTACTGACTGTCAGTTACTAATGGCCCCTTACAGCTCCATAATTGATACTGTGCTTGTAAAACTGGAAAGCTGCCCTTTGCCTTTAATATATACATCTTGTCTAAATTAGCTTTTTAAAAACTTTGGGGAAGGGAAATTATGCCAGAGAAGCCCTTGAATTTACATACACATTTGTAACCAAATTAGACAGCTACATCCACACTTTGGCAGTAAAAAGTTGTAGTTGCCATCTAATTAAAGAGCAGTAACTTGATTTAATTTTAAGCAACTTACTACTTAACCCAGTTTGTCTTGGGCACATGAGTTTTTTTGGCAAGGGGAGGCAAAGTGTTTTGCTTCCTCTTTAAATAAAAGTCTTACATTTTGCGCTTTGAATTTAATTTGAAAGATGGGTGGGGAGAAAGAAACTGGAGGTTATTTTTTGAAGGGTATTAGTATTAAGTTGACAGTCAGGTTTTATTCCCATTAGGTTCAGTTCTGTCAAACAAGAAATTTTTCCTGACTAAATGAAGTTTCCATGTTCATCTTAGGGGAAGGTAGGAGTGGCAACCTTTTATGAATATTTGCTGAAGAGGAAAGTAGGTTCCTCCTGTTGCTACATTGATGGTATATTTGGCCCTAACAGTAGTTCAGGTGGGATGTAAAAATCAAGGCCTTTGGTATGTGTTAGAGGTGAGATGAGTAACTGTTGACCCTTAATATTTCATGTACAGCTAGCCTCAGGATTCACATAAGGCTTTGCTTGTTTTAATTTGAAATGTCAGTTCTTCCCTTGAAGCCCAGACGTTTGCCATCACAAAAAGCTGAGATGCAGCTCAAGGAACCCCTGTACCTGAGACCAGCGAGTGTTCAGAGGGATGGATTTACATACATGCTGCAGCTAGGGCAAGGAAATTCCAGATGAGTAAAGCTGGAGCACTTGTTGTGGTCCAACATGTAAACTTGACTTGATAGAAGGGAAGGTATTAAAGCGGCTATGGCAGAGCAGAGATAGGTAACAGTCTATTCATTATACTAAGGAAAAGACCATTTGTAGAACCGAAGTCCCAAATATTGGTCTGATGAACCCTTGTTCGTGGTGGTCTATGGAGAACTCAGTAACCCTAGAATCATGGTGCTTGTGTGCAAAGCAAGATGCCTGGAATCCAGAAGAGGGAGCTATTGCTCCATGAGGAAGTCCTCTTCACCCTCTGCCAAGGCAGGCATAGCTGTGCCTGGAGGAAGCTTCTACCCTCACCCTAAGACAAAGATATAAGGGAAACAGTCAGCTTCCATCGCCAACTGGCCTTACATGCTGGCAAGGATCCAAGAGAACACAGCATAGGAAACCTCTGCTCTGTTTCTCACCTCAATCCACCTGGGAACCAACAGCCAAACTACTTCAGCTGCCATTAACCAGTATTTAGGGCTGGGGTACAGCTACCCTCTAATCTTGTGTTCATTCCCCTTTCTGAACCGCAGAACCTCCCACATTCATTGCAGCCACTATAATATGTCCCAAGATATAACAACTAGCCTCCTGAAGTTGGTTAATGGGTATCCCACAACTGGCAACGTGCAGCAGGTAAAGATCCATTAATTATTGGATGAAGCACAGTTGTGTTAGTCTGCCTGGTCAGTGCTGCCATGCTCATATCCTGCTGCATTTACCTGTAGAGAATTTGGAAAAGTTAATGTAGAACTTCATGAGGTACTTGGTATTAAAATTAACTAGAAAAGATCAAGACCTATAACTGGTTTAAAAAAAAAATCTTTATTTTACAAAATTAAAAACATCAATAGTATTTACACGCATTTTAAATACCAGCTTATCACTTTTAATCATTGCAAAAAAACAAGAATTTTTATAAGCTTGTTAAAATGCAAGACTCAGAAATAGTTTTAATTTGCTCTGGACAAAAGTTTTGGGTTTTCTTTTAAACATATTTCCAAGCTGTTCAAAAATATAAGCGTGTACTTTTAGAATATCTAATTTTTTAAAAAGACAATTGTGAGCGTCCCACTCTTGGGATATTATCTCTATAAAAGGGAAATCCAGTTGCTTTGCCAGGCTGTTAAATCACTAAAATATAAAACTAGGGCCACTTTTTACACATTTATGCACCTACTAAACTTGGTCATGCTCTAATGAAAAGGGTAAAATCTTCCACATTATCACGTAATACCAAGTAGCTGAAGTCAACATCAATTTTGGTCCAAACTGTTACAAATCTCTTCTAGGAAAGGCAAACTTCTAGGCCATTTAAACAATTGCAGAACAGTTTATTGTATTAATACCTATGAGAAGATAGATGAGTCTTACAGGTGTGACACACCTCTCTGGCCCAACAGTCCTAAAGAAAGTGGGAAATTGTACTGAATTAGGAGCTACAAAGGTGGTTGCCTCAGCTCCAAGTATACCATGTCTGACAGTTACCAAGACAGATCTATTTGAATGTTTCAGCTCCAGAAAAAGTCTGACATTATCCTGTCCCAAAACTCTGCCATGAACGAGTGGGTCGTTTCTACAGAATACGCAAAGATAAAAACAAGCAAAGGATGAGAAGCAGATGTCATCCTTACAGCCAACAAAAAAATTTAAAATAAGCGTCTTAAAGCACAATCTGCAAATGCGTTTGACTCTCTGATTCCACTGGCATTTCAGAACCTTAATTCTGCTGAACGTTCTGGAGTAAAGTCTTCCTTGCAGATTCAGTATATTTTAAAAGGAAGAAAACAGAGGTATATACATTAATTGTGTCTCTCTTGTCCTTGGTACTAAAAAGATGGCAAGTCACCGCTGCTGCCATTGTTATAAACTCCCTTCTTCTAAGTTTGAACCGAAACGAGGAGCATCTTTTGTCTTCAGCAAATCTCTAGTCCTCATGCCAAATGCATACTGTTGGACGTCATTTGTATGAGAGAGACTGCTGGAAACAGTTTAGGACTGCAGCTGCCACTCTGGGACCATATCTTGCCGAGTGGTACCCAGTTATCACTGCTGCAAGTTGTTGATAATAGCCAAGATGCTCATCTTCTCTTGGGCTGTGTCCACATCCTCATTCTGTTTCTGTGCCACTCCTGTGCCAAGGCCATATAACCGCCCACAGTACTTTGCATCATCAATCGTGTCCTCAAAGAACAACTGGAGGGGAAAAAAATTCTCTATTTTTTTTTTATAGTGCCTTTGACCCCAAAGTACAGCTCTGTTTAAATGCCACCCTCCACCCCAGAAGTGGCTACAATCAACAAACCCATGGGGAGGAGGGGATGGGTGGAGAAGAAATTTTTGCTAACATTACCGAGTTTCATGACTGCTAGTCTAAGCCCTAAAGGGCTGACAATAAGGATCCAAAAATGAAAAGGCCAGGGAGTGCATGCAGGGGAGGGAAAAGTCAGGCCATAAACTATGTCCCCCTCATCTTGCTGTTGGAAGGAGAAGAGGGACCCAGGGATACCTCTTTCATTCGGAAGAATGCCATTCCTGTGAGCAGAGAGTCTGATCCTGCCTGATGCTGTCGTCCAATTCGTTGCAAATCCAGCTGATCTGCAACTTCTTGAAGGCCTCCCTAGAATGAGAGAAAAAAAAAACTGATTTAATAACCTGGAATCGCTCCCCTCCCAGTGCTGCCACATACCATGCTTCCGCTAGACATGAAGGTTAATGGCTGCCTTTAGAGTTAATCACAGCTGATGTGCCAGTATTGATTAAAAAAAACAAAAGAGCCTGAACTGAGTGACAAATGCTAGGTCATCTGAGCACTGGAACGGCTGAGTTCTCAGTTCAATATCATAGAAAGAGATTTGAAGATGAATAGGCCCATAGGTGCTAAATATTAAAAAACTTAGCAAACATTAATACAACCTCAATGCAGCTGGGAAGTAGGTGCATGTTCTTCCTATTTTGCAGACAAGGGAAGTGAGGCAGAGAAAGAGGTTAAATACTTGCCTAAAGCCACATTGTCAGAATTGGGATGAGAACGTGGGTATTCCAGTGCTCAGATGACATACCACAGGAAACAACAACTCAGCTCTGGGGAAGGGAAAAACTCTGGGACTGGAAGTTGATGAACAGATTTCAGCTTTTAGCAGTTATCCAAGTCACACAGTAATTCATTTGAAAGGAAAATGCTGATCCACATCTTTTCAGAGAGAGGACAAGTATGCCCAGGCTCAGCAGGCTTCAGAAATAAATACCCTATGAATCCTGTGAACTATTCCCTAATTGATTAGTCAAAAGAGCAGAGGAGGCAGAACAAAGCTTTCGGTCGTATGTACACAGTGCCATTACATGGCTACACGTAGCTACAGCCAGAGGAATTACCCCTCACCACCAAATTTTAAAATACTGTACATCTGCAACCAACCCCTATTTTGGCTTATTACACACTTATGTATAGAATGTTATAAACAAGGCAAATCCCAATACGTTCTTAGCTCAACACAGTTACTGACAAGAACTAAATACCTTAAGGTTTTTGCAGCTCTTCATTAGGTATTTGACATCATAGATGGATGGGAAGAAGAGGTTCAAGATATGGAAGAACTCGTGTTCCTCCTCTGGAAGCCTGGAGTCAGTCAGCAGTTTCACCATGTAGCCAAAGTCATAGCCACTGAGACAGAATTGTGCAAAATCTGGTAAGCCAGCAGCAGCCACAACCAAAAGCAATATCCCCTTCCTCACAGTGATGGCTCTCTACTGTATATCATTCAGACCACAGTGATAGCTCTCTACTGCATATAATTCAGACATTAACATCTAAGGGACTTATAAAACTTTACTCACTTCCCTAAGTGGGAGCATAGGGCTTACCTCAACCACCTACCTCAAGGTAGGACCTCCTACCACTTGCCTTGTCTATGCTAGTGTAAACTTGGCCTCAGTGGCTGGAGCAATGTGCAATAGGTAAGTTAAGAAGGCATAAAGCCTAGGGTCCCATGCCTTTCATCCTCACCTCCAGGAGTGATACCTGGGTGAGCGAAAGATGAGAAAGTGCCTGTGCACTTAAGTAGTTCAAGAGGCCAACTACAAGAGGGGCAATTCAGCTACACAGACCTCTTCCTCTGTCCAGTAAACTTACATACTACTGATGCTCATAAAAGGGAGAAAGCAGCACTATGGTAGGGTCAGAAAAAACAAACCCTTTAGTTTACAATGCACATGAGTTGGGAGTTTAATAAGCTGTTCCTTATTTTTTTATTTCAGTTTTCTGGTAATTACTCCTGCTTTCAAAGGGGAAAGTTTTAAAAGTCTAGGGCAAAGGAAGTTCCAACACCAGATAAGCTGGATCGGAACAGTTTGTACTTTACATAGCTGAAAAACTGAAACTAGAGAGTTATAAATTCATCTCCTTAAAATCTGTGTTTTATTCATTAAGATCAAAGGTGGGAGTGAATCTGACAAGATTATTCATTTTGCTGCTTCAATATTCTCTGACAAGCAACGCACTTTCAATTCCTCTTGCACCAACCTGTGAAATGAGAGCCATTTCACATTGTCGCAGAGGACCACCCCTGAGGTCATGAGCAACTCTGCAAAGTGCAAGGTATCGATCCCGTCATCCTCATGCTTCTGGAACTGCAGCCCAGAGTTTGCAAGGAGGTCTATGGAATCCTGGGAGTACATGTCCTCCCTAAAAGAGAAAGGCAGCTTTGCATTAGATGTGCTGATCTGGCAGGCTCATAGCTGATTCTGCAAATACTTCAGTTCAAAACACTAGTACGGTGACTGACCATGGCATCACTGGATTGTTTTTTATGTCTCAGTGAACTTCATATCAATTCAGATTACAGGTAAAAGTGTTCTCTAAACTGCTGGTGCTGCAATTGTAACCATATTTCTGGCTTATGCAACACCAGCAATAGCGATTCTGCAATTGTAACTTGGTTATTAATTCCACTGCTGATGTCCAAGACAGAAGAACCCATCTTTACTATGTTGGCTGACAATTTCTGAGCATTGTTGCCTCTGCTAGCTAGCAGAAGCAAAACAGACTTATTGTCACAGAAGTGAGCAGATGTGGCTCAAATACGGTCAGCAGAGTTGAGAGTAAAGGCCATTGCACATCTCTGCATGTATTACTTTCCTTCATTTCCAATGCCATTTGAGAAATCAAATTGTATTTTTTCCACTCCTAATTATTGACTATTCTGTGGCTTCCCAAACAGGACTAGGAAGAGGGAGAAGGGATGTATCACATAGAGCTTGGCAGGAACAGGATTTTCTGTTTCACAAGTTAATTTTTTTCCCATTCTGAAACAATGAGAATAAAGATTTTGAAGTTTCCCACAAGATGAAATCTCAAAACAAATTTGTTTTGGGTCAATCAAAATGTTTCATTGGTATTGACATTTTTAATTTTAAAAATTGATAATATTAAAGAAATATCAAAACAAAAAGCAGTTTAAAAAAAATACTGAAACATTCCATTCCAAAAGTGACAGACCAGAACATTTTGACATTGAGAGGCTGTCTGTTTTGTTCAAAATTAAATTTTGTTGGAATTGATACATTTCCGCAAAATGTTTAGCTTTCGACAAAGTGCCATTTTCTGACAGTAAAACACTGTCACAAAATTTCCAGCCAATTCTACTAATGTGCACACCCACCCTTTCTTTATGGCAAGATGTGAAAGGGTCCTGAAACTTATTTCTGCTGTTACATGGAGTCATGATATGGAGAAGATTGAGAATCACTACCCTGTTCTATTTGACAAGATTAGTGCTGCTGGACAGCTAATGGAATTTGGTTAATATTCTTGGCTTAGGTCATAACTTGTGCTCCAGCACAGCTCTGGGAAAAGGCATAGATTTTAAGTGTCGCAGAATCAGAAGACAGCAGATCTGTTATTTCTGGACAACGGAGATGGAGTTTACAGAAAATCATAACCTGGAAGAGTCTTTCAGGTTCCAAAAAGCAAATGTAAGGTACCTCAAGGTTTGGAACTAAACTATCTGGCGGTACCGTCAAGCAAACAACATGTTATGAAGCTCGGATCAAGAGCAATATTTTAACTAGGCTTTGACTTTTGAGTATTACAACATCTTCCATGGTGTCAGAAAGGCTCACAACTTAGTCCTTTTGTGCTGAGATCTGAATTTTCCTGGTGCAGCCTCGATTGCTGGCAATGGACACGCTGAAACATGCTGTCGCCAGGTAGAAGTATAATGGGAAGAGCGGGGAGTAGTGGATTGTTCTCTGACTCAGAAGACTTACGTAAGGTTGAATTTGAAGTTAAACTGCCAGGTGTTGATCCCAGAAGGATATTCCCCCTTCTCATTTGTGAAAGTTAGGCCCAGCTGGATGATTTTCAGAAGATCAACATTACACCGAAGAAGTTGATACTGATAATCTATGGAGCTGCGGAATTCACCAATTGGCCTTACTACGACTCCTGGAAACTCTGTATCCTAGGAAAGGAGCATGAAAAGTTAAACCTTGCTATAGTAGCAAGTTGCACATTCAGTCTGACACTAGCAGCTCTCAATGCTAAACTTCCCACCCTTTTTTATATTTATTTATATATATGTGTGTGTGTGTGTATATATATACAAAATTACAGTATTTGCTTTATCAGCTTTTTCTCAATGCTGTTTACTACACAACCTTAAACCGCTATACAGCAACCACGAAATCCATACTTGGCCCCCTTAGCAATACAGATGCAGTACAGTGGACAGGAAGGAACAGTGGTTATTTGCTGTGTGATCTCCCATGCTGTGGCAGATCATCATTGCTTCTGGGAGACACTACTACTACAACACCACACCCCAGGTGCCCTAAACTGATAAAAAACTTCTGCATGAACAAAATGTAAAGAAAGAGGGACATTAATAATGGAGAAAATATATGAAAAACAGTTTATCTGGCCAGTAATGTTTGTGTGTTCTCTACTATTATTTCAGATTTGTGGGGTAAATTCCACCCACAGATATGCTCATGCATCTTCTATAGTCTAATTTAATGGGAAATGCAAGTGTATACAACAATTCAACCTTAAGTATTTGACAGTCTCTTCCACAGCCCAACATCTTCTTTCTGCCTGATTCTACATCAATCATGCATGTGACACACCAGTTTGGCCATGGAATTGTCAAGTAAATTCAACTTACATTTCAACTTTGAAAGCTCAAAAAGGAAAAGGTTATAGATGGGAAAGGAGGAAGCTCCTGCTTCAGCACCTTTACGATCCATCCACAGGTGTGTGCATTTCAGTGGTGATGGAACTGATTCATATTTACACACTTGCATAGTGGGTGCCCATTAAAAATTGTCTCTTTTCTGTACCACAGCATATACGGAGCTCTCTACCTTCAAAAGGCAAATATGGCTATTGATGCTAAGTGTGCATTCGTAAAGAAATTTGGATACCTTGAGGTTTAGAGATGCTATGTGAAGATAAAGGGATTTTTTTTTTGTAAATACTGTAACTATGACATATGTCATGAAGTAAAACATACAGCTTTATGGGTTGTTGTTTTTTTTTTTTTAAGGTCTGAAAGTTCTCCCTACAAAACTCCCCTCCTGAAACTGTTTCTCAACAAGATTCTTGGACCTTTTAAACAAATTTATCTGAATAAGTCAACATGAGATTCAAGCCCAAATCATTTTCTTTCCTATAAGGGAGCAGTACCTGGCCATTATAAAAGGCGAGCAATCCTATTAGCTAACAAGTTGTGACTTGTGCGCCTGTTGCCATATACCAGCATGAAGCCAATATGAACTAGCCCTTCAAAAGAAAAATATGCTAGCTACATTAAACAGCTTATAACCAACTAGGCATCTTAATTATTTTTAAAATCTATTATATGAACAAAATACCACATTCCTACTTGTTAAGCATTAACACATCTCAGCTGCTCAATGTGGCCTCAAGCCTCACTGTATACTTGTGTGATTTCACAGAGAATCTACATAAACGCTAAGCAAGATATTGAAGGAAGACCATATATTAAAAATAATCAAGTAACATTTTAAATGCCAAGCAGCTTTCCAACTGTTCCCCCACTTACTATTCATCTTAAATTGACCTTAGAATACACTTCTATTTACATACAAGCAATCAAGCTACCCGCATTGAAATTCCTCAGTTTAGTAAGGTAGGTGATCATTGAAGTACAGCATATTTACCATTGCGATGTAGCTGTAGCTGAGAACTATTTCTCGAATTTTCCTCATTTCTTCTTCCAGATTGTTTGCCCATACTTCACAGATAACCTGACTGTTCTCCACAATTGCTGCTGGCATCTTGCAGGAATTGGAGTAGAAACACCTGATGTCAAAGTTGGATGGTAAGTAGGAGAGTGTAGAACTGCAAGTTGTGTAATCTAATCAGCACAGTGCAGTAAGCACACACAAACGTGTTACTTTATATTAATACATCTTGACAAATCAGATCACAATGACAGACAGTAAGTTAGAATGGCATGTTCTTGGTTTGGGGTATCAGCTTCAGCTGGCATATTTGAGTTATTAAACTAAATTCTTTCCTGCTTTTAGAATATTCTTGCAATATGCAGTAAGAGCAAAAACAAAACCTGTTTTAAACTGGCAGAAGATATCCAGGACTACTAAATCCAATTGATACAAGCCAGTGTCTCTCCTTTTTTAGGTCTGCTCTCCAAATGTAAGGCCTATTTCTACAAGCCTAAAGGGACCTAATACCTTAATTTTGTACAGCTTTTGCAACAGTGTTGTTCTGTTACCGCTAGAAAGTAAGAGTAAATAGCTCCCTACTACACTGTTATTGAAAGATGTGTGCTGCTCTCTGTTTCAATTCCCCAAGGCCTGTTCTACAAAGATTTTGTAGAAGTTTAACTATTCCAGTAAGGAGTGAGCTTTTACAACCCCTAGTGTGGACAGTTACAACAGTAAAAGTTATTCTGATACGTTTATGGGAATAAACACATTGGTATAACTGCACTCATTAGGGGATTGTGCTGATAGTTACAGCAGTATGAAAACCACGTGTAGACAAGCACCAAGATTATAGCAAGTCACAACATGCAAGGCATCTGGAGTTATTTACAGAAGCGGCAGTGCCACTAAAACAGTCCACCAAAAACTTTGTGAAAGCACGTGCTGATCAATATTGTTTTACCTGCCAAGGAATTAAACTTTTGTTAAGTTTAATATTACCAAGGTCGGCCTTTTGGTTCTTGCCAACTCTAGTTTTCCCAGAATGGCCTTACGGCCATGGCAGAGAGCAGAGGAAACACGCCACCCTTGAGATTACGCTGTTACCATCTTTGGCTTTTGGGCAGCCGATCAGAGAGGCGATACTATCTGTGGGCAGGTCTCCCTGTACAGGGCATAGCTGCTGGCCGCCTCAGCCAAGCCTCCAAGGATTTGTGGGCAGCCCAGGGATGGGGGGCAGAGCCCAAGGGGAAGTTTGCACCTACTGCTTCCGGTGCAATCTGCCACCCGGCCTATGTTTACCGCCCCGAGCTGCTCCCGTTCCCGAGGACGAGGGCAGGCCGGGGATCCGGGACAAGGCCTCCCCCGGACTATCGAGCGGGAGACTGTCTCACGCAGGGACCCATCGATCCCCTGGAAGAAGGGGGGCTACCTCAGGCCACGGGAGCGCAGCGACACTGCCCCCAAGGACCTGCCACGGTGTGTCCAAGGGGGGAAGTTACAGGTCTCAGTCACAACGAACGGGAATAGAAAAGGCCCCGAAATAATCCAGCGGCGCCTTTCCCCAGCGAATGTCCCTCCCCGGCACCCGTCGCTAGCCGTGAGGGGCAATGGCGGGGGGGGCTCTGCTCCCCACTGCAGCCTCTCCTCCCCCTCCCCCCATCCCTCAGCTCCCTTCAGGGGGCGTCTCCCGGGGCCTCCCCCCCACGGCACCTGCTCTCTCCGCCCGGGCCGTCTCCTCACCGGCGCACAGCCAGAGAGCGCGGGCTGGGGAGGGGAAGCTAGGCCCTGAGCCGCCACTTCCCGCCGGCCGCTCTAGCCTGGCCCTCGGCCTATACTCGTCTGCTCCTGCCCTTCCCCGCCACGGGCGGGCTGGCGGACCTCGCCTGCGCAACCAGCGCCCGCCGCGTCAGCACGTCTCGCGAGAGTGGAGGCTGTGCGCGCGCGGGGGGAGAGGGGGGCGCGAGGAAGGAGGCACGCCGCCCAACTGTCCGTGCGCAGCGCTCGTTCCAACGGCGCGAGCGCCGTGAGGCGATTGACGCAAGGGAGTGACGGGGAGCGGAGCGTCTTGTTCGAAGTGCGCATGCGCAAGGAGGGGGGGGGGGAAGCTTCCCCTACCTTCGGGTAGCCTCTTCCCTCGCTGGGGCTGGTCCCGGGGCTCCTCCTGGGCCTTCCCCCCAGCGGGGGGGGCGCGCGCGTGCCCTAGGCGGGGGGGAGGGGTTAATAGGGGGGCTCCTGGCCGGCCGGGGGAGGCCACGGGGCCCGACCCGGATCCCAGGGCCCTGCCTCACAGCTTCCAGCTGGGACCCAGGGCCCTATACAGAGCATAGGAACGGCCATGTTGGGTCAGACCAAGGGTCCATCTCGCCCAGTATCCTGTCTGCTGACAGTGGCCCATGCCAAGTGCCCCAGAGGGACTGAACAGAACAGGGAAGCATCAAGTGATCCATCCCCTGTCGCCCATTCCCAGCCTCTGACAAACAGAGGCTAGGGACACCATCTCTGCCCATCCTGGCTAACAGCCATTGATGGACCGATCCTCCATGAACTTACCTAGTTCTTTTTTGAGCCCTGTTATGGTCTTGGCCTTCACAACATCTTCTGGCAAGGAGTTCCACAGGTTGACTGTGTATTATGTGGAAAAAAAAACTTCCTTTGCCTAGAATATCAGGGTTGGAAGGGACTTTAGGAGGTCATCTAGTCTAATCCCCTCCTCAAAGCAGGACCAATTCCCAGTTTCCTAAATAGCTCCCTTGAGGATTGAACTCATAACCCTGGGTTTAGCAGGCCAATACTCAAACCATTGAGCTATCCCTCCCCCACCTTTTAAACCTGCTGCCTATTAATTTCATTTGGTGACTCCTAGTTCTTGTGTTATAAGGCGTAAATAGCACTTCCTTATTTACTTTCTACACACCAGGCATGATTTCATAGACCTCTATCATATCCCCTCTTAGTCGTCTCTTTTCCAAGCTGAAAAGTCCCAGTCTTATTAATCTCTCCTCATACGGCAGCCGTTCCATACCCCTAATCATTTTTGTTGCCCTTTTCTGAACCTTTTCCAATTCCAATATATCTTTTTTTGAGATGGGTTGACCACATCTGCACGCAGTATTCAAGATATGGGCGTACCATGGATTTATATAGAGGCAATATGATATTTTCTGTCTTATGATCTATCCCTTTCTTAATGATTCTCAACTTTCTGTTAGCTCCCAGCTGGGGCCCTGGGGGTGACAGGACCCAGTTCTCCCCTTCCTCCAGATGTTAGCTGGGGCCCTTGGGGCAACGGCCCCATGTGAGGGTACTCATACTATGCTCCCAGCTTGCAGCCATCACCTCTACCTCTCTTGAGCACAGACCTGTGTCGCTTTCCCTTCTGACGGGTTGTCCAGGCTATGCAGTGCCCTGTCTACACTGAATTCCCAAGCAAGCCAGGAAATGTCTGTACAGGAAAAAACCCTCGTGGGCAGTGAGTCTCAAGAGCCAAGGTCAACTCACGTGGGCTTATGCCAAAACGTCCCTGTAGATGTTCCTCTAAGCAAGTACATTTATTCTTAAGGTGAAAAGTATCACAGTGAAATAAGAATCTACACACATGATAAGCAGCTTACCAGAGATCACCTGCCCTCCCCCAGTAAGGGCTCTGGCAGGTGATCAGTCTTTCAAACCTCGTCAAGAGGGTTTTCTGTGGTCACAAGTGTATAACAGCTTTTAACTCAGAACAAGCACTCCTGTGACTCTATGAGTCACACCTTTATACAGGGTAGGCCTCTGATCTTGTCCTCATGTAACAAGTGAACAGCAGACAAAAGGCTCCTCCTACGTGGGTGCAGCTTCAAAAGTCTGGGTCCAGAGATGTGTAATTTGCATTCATCTCCTCCCAAGTATTTTCAAGGAAACCCATTTAACTAAAAATTCAATCTTGTCTGGCCCATTATTTTAAAAGAGTCCTTGGAAGCTCATAATACTCCCCAGGGTTTACGTTAGTCATGTCTCTCTCTTAAGGAAGTTACATACAATCCCATCATAATATACAAACATTTGCATTTTTAACACAATGAACTCATAAGCTATGTAAACTTAATTCAATAAGGTTTGTCCAGGATATTTCTATATATGTCTCAGAAACAAAAGGGCCTGGTGGGCTGTGCCCCATCCCCTTAGGAGCTAGACCTAAGGTAGCCCATCTGGATCTAAGCACAACCAATAGCTACAGCGGACCCCAGGCTGATCAGGGTATCTCTATCTGTGCCAGGGTTCCTTGGAGCCTACAGGCCCAATCCCAAGCCTGCTACGGTTCATTGGAACGTCACTAACACATTCATCCCCAGTCGATCCAGCTGCCAAAGCACAATTCCTGTCCGAGAGGACTGTGCTCTCCATTTTGCCTCTGGTTTTGCTGCTCTAAATTGGATTACGCTTGAGTCTGTCTCCAAGGGAGATACCTGCCTGTCTGCATCTGGCTTTACTGAAGCAGAGGCCCTTGAATGACAAGATCCATGGGTCCCACTGTTGTTACAAAACATGACAGCAGTTGCTGTTCTCTTCCCACAATTCCGGGTTAGGTGGCTTCCTTCCTCCCACTGAATCTCAGATCAGTGCCTTACTTGGACAGTTTTCCTTTCATGTCAGTTTTATTTCAATATCCCAGGCCTCACATTGATCCCTTCACACAGACAGCTCTTCAAGCACTATGAAAGTCATTTATTTAACTATCACCTTCCAGCAAGTGACCTCTTCCAGGTCAGCATATTCTCATGGTGTCTATCTCAAGCAAAGAAATGGAGCTTTTGTAACTCAGTATTTATTGAACTTGATCTTTGAGGTTATTAGGGATTCAAAGTTTATCTGCCAGATTAGTTGTTTTTCGTTCCCTTTTTGTTTTCTCAGCTGCAGCCTATTGCCCTTGATTTGCATGAGTTAGACATTAACTGCACTATGTACTCCTGGGGGAAAACTGTGCCAAAAAACTAAAAATTCTGCACATGATATTTTAAAATTCTGCATATTTTATTTGTCAAAATAACACAATATGATCAGAATACCTGTCAGCGAGTATGTCTGTAACAATACAGACAAAGAAAAACAAAAGATTCAGAAAATGTTTTTTTTGACAGATAGATTCCTTATTAGGCATGTTAATACAGAACTTTGAGTAATAATTCATTTGAACTGCAATACAGAACTGTATTTCCTGCCCCCCTCAGAAGCAATGCAAAGGCTTTGGGGAGTCAGGGGTACAGAGGGAGAGGGAAGTAATTGCTGGAAAGGAGCCTGGGTGTGGGTGAGAGAAGTGTGGAACAGGGTTTTTTGGGGTGGGAGGATTGTTAGGGAGTTGGGGAGCCTCTCCCATGCAGACCCTGGCTGACCCCTAGCCTCTCCCATTCAATCAGGCACATCTGCCCCTGTCTCCATGTGTCCCTGTATCCCCCCCATCCCCATGTGTTCCTGCACCCCCTTATCCACCCCCTATCCCCAGTCCCCAACCGGCACTGCACCCCCACTCAGCCATCACCCCAGTCTGTCCCCCCACTAGCTCTTTTGAACCCCAGTCTATGTGATCCCCTTCCAGCAGCCTTGTGTGCCCTGTTCTGTCTATTCCTCCCCACCACTCCACCCCATCCCATCCCATCCTGTGCCTCCTCATCTGGCCCCATGGGCAAGGTGCTGTGAAGAACGCAGACTCTCCTCCCTATCCATGGTTGGCTGGCTGCTCTGGCTCGTGATCTGGCTGCCTTCAGTTCTGGCACCACAGCAGTCCCTGGTGAGCGAAAGGCATAATTGCAGCACCTGTCCTGCAGAATGTATTTTCTGTGGAGAAAAAAAAAATCTGCAGGGCACATGAATTCTGTGCCTACACAATGGTGCAGAATTCCCCCAGGAGTAGGTCCTGCCAAAGCAGTACTGAGTGTATATATGGCTGTATTAAACCATTGCAAGGACATGAGACAACCAATCTTTTCATACAGATAGTTTCCTACATGGTTTTTCAGTTAGGGTGACCAGATATCCCGATTTTGTAGGGACAGTCACGATTTTGGGGGCTTTTTCTTATATAGGTACCTATTACCCCCCATCCCCTGTCCCGATTTTTCACACTTGCTGTCTGGTCACCCTATTTTCAGGAGCAATAGTGATTTTTTGTGATATGGATACCCATCCACTGGGACCCAAACTCATTTCAGATGGGACACTGCATAGCTAAGCAATAGGAGATGCTTTTGGTTACTGTCAACCTGGATTGGATTCAAACTAGCAACTTAGAAAGTGAAAAGTCCTTATCTAGCCCATTACCAACCCACTGTGCCATCCAGTCCTCTGTTGGGAGAGTGATTCAGTCACAAACAAGTTCTTATTTAAGTGACAGTTAAAGGAAAACCCCAGAATCTGGAATTTGGTGAGATTCCAATGGTCTTTTACCTACTTTTTCATGCCTGCAGGATAACCCTCCCACTACAAGAACCAGTCAGAATGAAGCTCCACTCAGTGACTCTGTCCTCACTCAGTCTGTGTATTTCCATTCTCTGCTGTGTTTCTGCTTGCGAAATGCGGCATCACCTCTCCTTGAGTCTGAGGCGCCAGAAAACAACAAAAAGGAAAGAGCCCCGCCCCACCACAGAGAAGTTAGTGTCAGGAGAAAATGTTACTGAAATGTAACAGCAATTTAGCTCTGAAATAAAGTCACAGCAAGTGCCTGAGGTACCAAGTGGCCCTCTGGGGGGAACGTGGGAATGGAGTTTCAAGAGCTGTCCCTCCCTCAGAACACGGCTGGGTGAAAAGTGTCTGTGTGGTTATGAGTACAGGGTATTAGCCACAGACCTTGGGACATTTGTGATTCTCATACTGGTGGATCTGTTTGAGCTCTAGCCACCATTAACCGAGACGCTGCTTACTTGCCTTGCAGACCTGGCAGGGCTAAGTGGAAGTGTGTTGTGGTGTCTCTGTTTCTTCCTCAGATAGTAAAGCCAGAAAGTGGTGATGGATAACAGCACCTCTCCTGGAGCTTGGATCAGTTGCCACGCTATCTGCTGGAATAAGTCGCATTTTCTGGGACCACACCTGCATACTAAAAGTGAGGGCTGCCACAAGTTACTTCTTAGCAGCCCTGCACTACCCAGTGCTCTCATGTACACGACAGACTTCACTACGTGTAAATACTATTGTTAAGCACGAGGGAATCCCAATTTAATCTTTTCTACATAGATAGGACCAATATCATGCTATAGCCCTTTTAAGTCATTGTTCTCTAGGCCTGCTTATGCAATGTGAGCAAACAGTCATAAGAACATAAAAATAACCATACTGGGGCAGACCAAAAGTCCAGCTAGCCAATATCCTATCTTCTGATAGTGGTCAATGCCAGGTGCCCCAGAAGGAATGAACAGAACAGGTAAGCATCAAGTGATCCATCCTGTATCACCCATTCCCAGCTTCTGGCAAACAGAGGCTAGGGACACCCTCCCTGCTCTACAAGTCAGACTTGTAGGGCCAAGGACTTAAGCAGCATTGCCCAATAACTCTCCCTGGTAGGGTGACCAGACAGCAAATGTGAAAAATTGGGACGGAGGTGGGGGATAACAGGAGCCTATATAAGAAAAAGACCCAAAAATCGGGACTGTCCCTATAAAATCGGGACATCTGGTCACCCTACTCCCTGGTCCCATTAAATACACTTTTGACCTCTTGAATTGCACTGGTTTTAAATATTTGTGCTCAGGGCACTGGATGGGGGCAATATGCATAATCTACAAACTTATTTATGTGTAACTTGGGGGTTGGACTAGATACCTCCTGAGATCCCTTCCAACCCTGAGTCTATGATTCTAACTTATGAAAACAAAAGTGAAAAGATTTTTAATGATGTAGCTAAATTACTTTTACAGCAAAAATAAACTCCTTGAAGAACATGCTCCTCTCAATCACACACACACACTCTCTCTCTCTCTCTCTCTTTCAATCACACACACACTGTCTCTCTCTTTCTCTTTCAACTGTCTGAGTGAAAGGGCGTAACAGTTGCCAGCACCAGTAATGGCCAAATGCTGGCTTCACATGACCTGCCTGGGAGGAGACAATCAGCTGCTCACTTATAGACACACCTCCCTCCTCCTTTGCCTGAGGATGTGGTAAAGGGACCGACAGCAGCAGTGGAAAGCCGGGAATTGAGTTCTGGATTGGGCTCTGGCCAGCGACCCAGGGCCCCCTTCTAGGCTGCAGCCTGCAGGAGGTGAGCAAAGAGGGAGCAACCAGCACTCTGGGGCACAGTGGTTTAGAGGTACCTGATGGAAACTATAGGGATGGCAACTCCATTAAGAGACTTACAGCCTGTTGTTAGTTCTATGAATGCATTTATTAAAAAAAAATTTCAGGATTTCAGAGTGGGGACCGTGTCTGCCCTCCTGTTTGGGCAGTGCCTGGCACACAGTGAGTAGCACCAGAAGCACATATGCTAGCTCTGTACCTGCCCGTAGAGAGAGGGTGTCCACTGAGCACCTTTTTGGTGTTTTTCTCAGGCATGTGGTTCCCCAAGGCGCCCAGTCTATAGCTGCATCCTGTGGTGTCACAGGTCGTAGTTGTCTCTTTTCGCAGGGGAGATTGTTGTTCCAGCAGCTGACTCTCGGCCTGTGTTGATGCCAGAGGGGTCAGGAGAGAGGGCTAAGGGAAAGGAGCCGTGTTATGGAGTGAATCCATTGCCAACTGCGCAGTTATTCAGCTCCTGCACCTGCCAGCAGCAGCTGGGTCTCCAGTTGGTGTCTGCGAAGAGGGCTGTACGGCAGGCTCGGTGTAGTTAGAAGAGGGCAGCTGTTCAGCCTCAGGTTGGAACCTAGGTTGGTAACAGTAAGTTGGGCGGCGGGGGGCGGAATCAAACTGGTAAAATAAGTTTTTGAAAACGTGTCAGCGATGCTATA
The DNA here is from genome assembly GCF_013100865.1 of Trachemys scripta elegans. Classification (NCBI taxonomy): domain Eukaryota; kingdom Metazoa; phylum Chordata; order Testudines; family Emydidae; genus Trachemys; species Trachemys scripta. The sequence goes on from NC_048305.1 coordinate 4,089,990, forward strand.
GTTTGCCAGCTGGTGTCACTCCGCCTGGCCTGCCCTGGCTTGCTGGCCGCCCAGCTCGTCCCCACCTGCGTGATGCTGCGCAGCAACAAGAGCACCATGCTGGTGCCAGCTGGCAACCCCAGGAGAAGAACATTGTCAGGAAGCAGCCATTTGAGTGCTAGCACAGCAAGGCTAAGTGCCAGGGGAGCGTGCTCCAGATGCACGGTGTGAAGAACATCCAGTATTTCCTTGTGATCTTCTGGATGGAATCAGGGATGTGTGTGAGGGACAATCCTGCCGCTTGCCAGAGCTATACCCTGACTGAGCTCACTGAGATCATGGGGTGCGTGACGGGCAAGCTGGTGCATCACAACACCCAGCTGATGGAGGCCCTCAAACCACCACATAAATACATGCCAGAGAGCGTCCGTGACAGGAAAGACATGGACGCTCTCCAGGGCTGAGCATAGGTCACTGTTCAAGATGGCTTGACAGATGTACAAGGAAGAAAAGCCAACTGTCTGCGCAGATAAGGGGCTGAGTCCAGCTGTCCCGAAGACTGAGTCTGCCTGAATTAATCAGCGGCTGAGGGCTACTCTCTGCGCACCAGAACTTGGCATTGCATGACCAGACATCGAGAGCCAGCTGGGCATCTCTTTTTGCCTGGCGTGATTTCAGCGTTGGGTCTATGCCCAGTGACTAGGCAAGAGTAACATATGCTGCAGTTGGGGGCAGTTCGGTTGTGAAGGTGGGTGGGTATGATGGGAGACAAGGCACAAGACGGTTTGACTCTGGAGATGGGAATTCCAAGAAGCCGCTCCTGAAGGGTGTCCTGGGGAGAGTCAACAGCTGGAGAGTTGGCTATTGGGCTAAGAGAGCCAGTTCTGCTGGATGGGGACATCTGGTCCCCCTGGCTGAGTCATCAGTGTCACTGGCTGGGAGAGGATTCGGATTCTTTAGCCCAGCATGTTAGAGTATTAAAGGCACAGCTTTGACTTTGCAGGAGTGACTTTCCACATCAAGGCACTCCCCAGGCCTCCCTCCGTGTGCTGCCACCTGGGCTCCGCAAAGCTTCAGCTAAATTAAATAAGGATGATATATTCTGTCTTGCGATCCCTGGGAGCTGCCCCTTCCCTGGGCTGGCAGCTGCGCGTCTGACTGATAGACAGTCCAAATGAGGGATGGGACCCCCCCATCCCTTCTTCTCCGCCATGGCCGCCTCCAGCTGCAGGAGTGGCTCAGCTCTGTGAGACCAGTCCCCAGCTTTTTCCTTCTGCTGCGCAGACATGACACTGGGGGGCTGTTCCCCGGGAGGGAATGAGGCTCAGATGCAACAAGGGGCGGGGGGGCAGGATATGTTTAGTGAACACGTGCCCCGTTGACCATAACTGATGCCTTATGCACACTAGCTCCCTCAGCCCCTCCAAGCACTGACTTCTCCGTTTCCCCAGCCCACCTACCCTGCCATCTGATGGATGTAGGTTGGACACAGAGATGATCCTGTTTTGCTAGGCCCTATGTCTCTCTGCTTCTCTTTCCACCCAACAGACTGGTCCCACTGTCTCGACTATCTGATGTGCCCTCACTTTTCTTTGCTCTGATTGTATTGGTGTCGCAAATCCAGCTTCATGGGACTTAGGGGCTAGGAGATGCTTTTTTGCTGTGGCGGTGCCGGCCAGTGGCATATGAAGAGTGGATCAATATTGTGTGTAAGGTGTGAGAAGAACGCTAGCCTGCTCTGGAGGGGCGAGGGGCCGTCTCTGTGCACTCTGGCGAGCTCAGGAAATGTTCAGTGTATTTAAGTCTTGGCTTGAGTTTACTGTGGGTTTCACAGCAGTGGGTTTGGATTTGGCTAACCAATGCTGCAGTATTTGCTGAGCTCAGACGACTGATCGCAGCTGCCCTTTGCCGTCTGTGGTGCTCTTTGCAAGGCCTTGCAAAATGAAGGGAAGCTGCTGATCAGGCCTGGGCCCTTGAACTGCAAATCTGAGTCTGGCTGACCCTTAGAGGACTATCTTTTTTTTTTTTTTGGGGGGGGGGGGAAGCTGTTCCTTCTCATCCCCCCGCCCCATTGAGAGGGACCCCCTTTTCTCTCTGGCTGCTTCCTTCCACAGCCAGTGCACGAGGAGTGGAAGCGAGATGGTTGTGAGCAGAGACTTAGGGGCTGCTGTGGGCAAACAGGTGCTCAGATGCCCCTGAGGGGCTGCAGCATGAGAACCTAAAAAGCACAGACTAGACGGCAAAGCCAAGCACGTCATTCTGCTGCCAAAACACCTGCTGCAATTCCAGGCCAGGAAATTCTCCTGGGTGTGTCCATGTGCCTGCAAAGAATCGCATCCTCCTATTTTATAACACTGTAGTACTGTATCTCTTTTAATACACAAACTGGCTGCATGGGCCTCTTCCAATGGCTGGAATGGTAAATGCTGTGAATATGGACTTGTTGGTCCATAAATGGCTGTTGTAGAAATCCAGACCCACTTTGCAGGAATAAGTATTCAGATTATTTAATGTTTTGTAGACTGTTCTGTTTTAAGTTTGACATGTGATCATTAGACTTGCCTATGCCCATGGCTTAAATTCTCATAGTATATTTCCTAGAGACACCTCCTCCACACTCCATGTCCAAAAGCCTGTGTGGGCGGGAGCTCAGGGCTTCTGCCCTGCGGCAGGATGGTGGGGCTAGGGGCATCTGCTGCAGGGAGGGGGGGGGGTCTTGGGCTTTAACCCCATGCGGAGGGGGAGAGGCGGGGGGACACCAGGGCTTCTGCCCTGCCTGTTTGAAAATATTTACTGGCGCTCTGCTCCGCATCGCTCTAGCGGAATTTAAGCCCTGGCTGTGCCAGTATTTTACTGCAGGGGGTTGAGGCCTTGGTGCTCCTGGCTGGGATTGGCTTGGTTTTAATAACAGTTTCAAACACTTTGTAAAAATTACTTTAAAAGGCGGATTAAAAAAAATAAACCAGCATCAGCTCCAGGCGTCACATTTCATGTCAGACTCTGCTATGACTGCAGCCCGCTGAGAGGGCTAATGTTTGTTTGATGGACTTCTGCCTGGTTTATACGCCAGTGGAAATTCAGGGTCCGGTGGCTTCATTAGTTCTTTGTTTAGTGGAATAGCCCCAGCTCAGTGACGTATGTCATGGCTTAGTGGGTGCGTCCTGGGCCATCTCAGCAAAAATGCTATGTAGTGCGGTGCTGGGAGCAGAACAGGATCTAGCCAAATTTGGCTTTTGCCTTTAAATGTAATACTAGATCTCATAGTACCCTTAAGTCAAAGAGGAATGCTGTAATTTGATTACAGGGCAGGAAGGGACCCGGCCATGAGGCATACCAATGGTTATTTTAACAGTTCCCCAAAAGCTCGAGAGATGAGATGGCGTTGGGCAATCCTGCTGCCTCCTCCTAAGGCCTCAAAGCCAACTTGCAATCGTTCCAGCCTTCTGACTTGTTGGAGACCCAGTTCCAAGGGGATTTGAGTCACTGGATCAATCTAGAAGACACGTTCTCAAGCACCAGCTATCTAGCAGGCTGTTGTGCATCAGGTCAGAGCAGTGAGGCTCTCCTGTTTATATACCTAGGACCTTATAACATTGCCCATCCCCGTAGCATCTGAGCAATACTCAGTCACAAAAGGCCATTGGGCTAATACTATACTGTCCTAGTAGAACAGTTTCAGTTAATAGATTCTTCACAGAGGGGAGGGATAGCTCAGTGGTTTGAGCATTGGCCTGTTAACCCCAGGGTTGTGAGTTCAATTCTTGAGGGGGCCATTTAGGAATCTGGGGCAAAAATCTGTCTGGGGATTGGCCCTGCTTTGAGCAGGGGGTTGGACTAGATGACCTCCTGAGGTCCCTTCCAACCCTGATGCTCTATGATTCTTGTATAAATGGCACAGCGATGAAGTGAAATCTCAAAAAGAAATTGCCTTTCTAAGCATAAGCTATTTATTGTACAATCTGTTTCACTAAGGCCAGTGCGTGCAGCTGATGCAGCTAGATAACATCGCAGAGATAATGGGGTTATATTTGGATGAAGCGTAACAGCGCAATGTGGCTTGATAAGTACATTACAGAGGGCAAAGGGCCTTTTGCAAAATAAGATAATTTGATCCTGCAACAAAGATATTTACACTTGTTATTCTCAAGACAGCAGGATCCTTCTGTTTGGTAGTCTGAGATACCAACCATTTAGTGTGTTTATCAGAACCATTAGACTCAAAAGTCATTTTCTTTTTTCAGAAGAGCCCTAGCTAGCAAACTAGGCTGCCAGGTTGGAAACAAACAGTGTGTGGAAGATTTTGCAGATTGGAAAGAATCTCATGGCTCAGGAGGGAGTGGGGAGTTTGAGTTCAGGAGGAAGAGGCTAGCAAACGGGATGAAGACACTAGTTTAAAATCTAAACAGCTTCCTCTTATGATGCGTCTTTCAATAGCTCTTATGGGTCAGCACGTCAGAGCTGGCTCAATCCGTTTGCAATTCTGAGTTTTAAAACGGCTGGTTCCCCACGTTTGTTAATGTTGCGCACAGCCAGCACCTGCCCTTGTGCTCCAGCTAAGATTAGAATTGCTGGATTCTGGTCCCACCCCCACCACAGTCACTGGGCAAGTCATTTAGGGCTGGATTTCAGTGCTGCTGGGCACCTGTAGCTCCCACTGAAGCCACTGGGAGCTGTGGGCACGCAGCAGCTGTGAGAATCAGCCCTTCCCTTTTTAACCTGTCGGTAAATAACACCCCAGACAGAGACGTGTCTGATTTTGGACTATAAACCCTCTGAGCTGAAATACTAACAAGCTTTAAGGAGGCAAAAAAGATTTACAATTTCAAAGCTGACATGTTGTCACCAAGCTAACGGGTTGATTTTTGTGCTTGTTGGCAGTGTGGTCCTTTACCCGGAAACTCTACAAAAGCAGCTCCCACCGGAGGGAATATTAGCATCACAAAGGTAATGCACCACCACCTTGTGAATTATTTATTTTGTCAGTATTCTGTGCTCTATGTAATCTAGCCTGTTTGCTCCTACCGGAAAGGAGTAAAGGAGTCAGCGTGTCACAGACCATTCCAGCTGATCTCCCCTCTTAAGAGCTCTCCCTGCGGATCTCTCCGGGGTGGGGGGGGAGGTAATTGCTCTTGCTTACGCTAATGGGACTTGGATGGCCAGCTCTAGGAACGAAGGCACTGAGCTGAGGGGCTCTACAGAACCCTCTGTACTAAACCAGTGACTTTGGCTGGGCCCTGAACACAGACTAACCGTTGTGTTGCATCTTCTACTGAGGCACTAGCCGTTCTTGCCTCGTAAACAAACAAAGCTATGCCGCTTCGTTCTTTGGTAGTGGCTTGTGTTGGTATTCTGGAGAATGCCGTTTAGAGGGTTTACTGTGCACTCAGACCCTAATCTTGCAGGTCCAGCAAAACTCCCATGAACTTGACTGCAGTGGGTTCTGCCACAGTAAAGAATGGAAGGTCCACTAGAAGACCTAGTAAAAAATAAGGCCTTTTTCTTGGCTACATTGCTTAGTTCTGAAAGGACCAGGAGTCAAATTCTGCCCTTTGTTCCAGCCGTGCAATCCCATTAATGGGGGGGGGGGGGGGGGGGGGAGGGTGGACAGGGTTTAACCAAGGGCAGAAACTGGCTCGTGGCTTCTATGTATTGAGTGTTAGATTGTCTTTTATTTGAACATTGATGAAGACTCGGTGAAGCTGAGCTGAGATCAATTGTAAGGAATATTTTGTGTAAGCAAATTTATTGCTGAGAAAGGTTGGCCATCCAGGAAATGAAAACTCCCCAGGTTAGCCCTGCAGTAGACACTGCACATGCACCAGAAGTACAAGGTTCCTCACGCCAGAACCTGACCTCTAGGAGCACAAGGTAGTTCAGACTTTCTTCCTTTATTCAATCCTTGGCCTCTCTGCTGAGCCTGTCAGCATTGGGCTGGTTAGAGCCATGGGCCAGGCTGGCTATGATGCTGACACCTGCCCTGCTGGTATTTGAAGAGCCAGCAGATGGTAACGATTTTCAGTCATTCCCCCTGGGCTGGATCTGAAGCAGTGACCTAAAGGTGAAAAGCTCCCTTATCATGTTCCCAGTGTTCGGTGCACAAGCCCCTAGGGGCTGTAATTTAAGGGCACAGGGTGATCTATAATTGTAATCCTTCACCCCAGTGATTTACTCTGCTGTACCAGATTTTTTTGTCCCGAAGGCCTGGGCCAGCCCCTGAACACAGCACATTTCAGACCAGTCAGGCCCCCAGGCCAGAGTTGTATCATAACATGTGAAAACTTCCTTTAGGGCTGCTTTCCTACCCTCTTTTCCTCCCCTTCCCTTTTCTTTACAGCTCCCCATTCACTCACTCGCATCATTTATTATTGTAGATGAAGGGAGACGCTGCATATTCCACTGGGGGCTCACGGCAGAAGCAGGTAAAGACTCAAAACTGATGTCTCAACTGAAATGTTATATGGTAGCTGATGCTCTAAATGTGCACTGAGTATCATAACCATCTTGTAAAGCAGGTGTAGTGTATGAACTAGGATGGGGTGATGCTGCAGACTGTAGCCCGCACCAACTGCCCTCACACACATGTATGCAGGGTGATGCGTCACTGGAATCAATGGAGTTACTAAACAAACATGCTGAGAGATCAAAATCTGACCCCGTTGCCTCAAACCCACAACCTCAAGTAAACCTAATCCAGATCCAACAGTGCCCATTCCTCCAACCTCTACTTTGCTAAAGTTAAGGACAATGGAGTGTTAGTGTTGAGAGCCAAGTGCATTGATTGCTGATACAAGATCTTAGGCTTCTGAAATTTGGAAAACTCACAGCAGGACTTCTTTAAAGGGTCTTCTCCCAAGCCCCCCAGAGCAGGCTGATTGGTATAGTTTGAGATCGTTATCGGACGAGTTAAACCTTGGTAGGGGTTAGTTAAAACCTCACTGAAATTGATGGCTGTGACTGCTCCCTTCATTTTAAGATACAGCATAAGGAGAGTTAAGGGCCACACCTAAACCAAGGCATAATAGAGTCTGCCCAGAAATTAGCACCCTGCGAATGGAGGGTTCCGGTGGGTGGGTGGGGAAAAAATAGGGTGCAGAGAAGCACCCGACACTCAGAGCAAGGCAGACTGCAAGAAAGCCAAGCATAGTGTAGCCCTGCGTGAAGCCTAGAGAAAGGCTCAGGGGTGTAGAGAAGCTTAGGCCTGGAGGCAAAGAAACTGCTCCTGTTGTTCTTGGTTCCTCCTCCGTTCGCAGAGCAGGACGCTGTAGATTCCTGGAGAAGAAACAAGATCGTGTCAAAGAAAATACCAGGTGCAATCATCAAATTCTCCTCCCAGCCGCAACCACCTACAAGGCCTCACACTTCGACTAGCCCCTTGGATCGAAAAGGGCCAACACCACTTCACTAGCGCGTCTTCAGGGCAAATGACCTAAATCCTTTCCAATTCCAGATAATCATTTCCTAAGCATCCTGCAGCAGGAGCATTGGAGAGACAGCCCAGGGCATAGCGCTGAAGGCTGCTGAGGAAGGGGGACTCGGGGCTGTTGCCTTACACCACCCATTGATCCTGTTGTAAGGGATTAAACTTCTCTTGTTGGTGCCTGTCCTGTGGCATTGCTAAGACGAGACGAGTAGGGCAACTAATGTTCTTTAATTATGCAAGCCTAATGAATGCGTTGCTGTTTTGAGCTCTTATCTGTTCATCATAATGACCTGTTACACAAGAGAAGGGAGGAAATCACAGACCGATTGCTATCTGGATCCAGTTTAAACGTGTATTTCTTTTACCACACCGATACACACGGTAACATATATTCAGAGCCTCATCCCCACACTCCTAGCATCTGTTGACAGGGTGGAGAACAACTTAGCTCCACTCTGTTCTGTAGAGTGCTGGCAACAGAAAACAAGGGATCCTAGGACTGGATTGTCCCTTGACCACCTGTGATTTAAAACACAAGCTACTCCATGACCTAGGTGTAATCGCTTGTTTCCTGCTCTCAGGAGGGGAAGCTCTGGGACTCCATGAAGACAACTGGCTTCATAGTGGGTACTAGCCTGCTGCTATTTGCTGCCTTCAGGAACTCTCTCACCTGGTAAGACCGATAGTTTGAGAAGCAACATCTCAGTGGGTGGGAAGATAAGATGGACATGATTTTTGCAATGAAAAGCTAAACCCTGGGTGTAATTCTTGGGCCCTTTTCCCTAGGCACTTGCAGAAGTTCTGGGGGGCTTCGGGCGATTTCTGGCAGGCCCAATGGGAGAAAGTGCTCCACCTGCTTGGAGGAAATGAATGGGCAATTTTCTTTCTAGGTGAGTTGTTTTGAATGCCAAAGCTCAGCTGCGGGAAAGCCAGATTCCAGCTCTCCCAGCACTCCATGTACCAGAAGTGTGCATTGCCTCCAAATCCCTGCCATGCCTCTCCCATGGTCAGGGTCCAGCCAACATTTTGGGACCACCCTTTCCACTGCCAGTATTTGTAACCCCCAAACCATCCAGGGCCTATGCAAGGTTCCCACCGCCCTCGTTGGGCTAAAGTGAAATTACACCCCACGTCTTAGCAGAGTCATTCTTGCCAAAAGTACAGAGGATAAGGCTACACCCCTTAGTCATATTCTAGCAGGGGTAGTCCCTGTATTGCAGCCAGGTTTCCTCCTGGGGTAATGTCTACAGAACACAGCCTGGTGATAATGACTTGGTGGCAGGGGGCAAGGTGCCTGAGAGCATGCCTATATTATTGTAATCTCATCCCCACTCCACTCCTGCCCTTTCATCCCATTCAGGAGCGGTGTCTTTGCTCTGAAACCCTTATGCTCGGAGACTCATTTCTGTCCAGGCCCTGGCCCAGGCACCAGTGCAATATCAATCATTTCTGATGGACAAAGGCTCCCCTGGCTTCAGCAGTCTCTGCCCACCTCTCTCCCCCTCCACCACAGGCACAGCCTTAGTTCCGAGCCTTGTTTACTGGTGCTTCAATGGACTCCTGATGGTGGCAGATGTGACCGGAAAGCCAACTTTCATCACCCGTTACCGAATTCAGTTGGGCAAAAATGACCCTGTAAGTATTTCTCACCGTGCCTGCCGAGCTGGACAAATACCGCCTGCATTTTCTTAGAGTAAGAGGGGAGGGGGAGCTGTCAGTCTCCTTCCCCCCGCAACCTCCCGCTCTTCCATTCTGGGGGCTGGCAAAGTAAAATCAAGGCAAGAAGTCTACAAGGCACGAAAATGTAGATGGAACAGATTGTTCTGTGGTTAGGGCAAGGCTTGGGACACAGGCCATCTGCGGTCAGTTCCCAGTTCAGACACCCTTGGGCAAATCCTTTAGACCTCAATGCCCCCAAGCACTAGCTACATGCGGAGAAAAATCACTATGATGCCCCAAGCCTGAGTTAGGCACCTAACCTCCTGGGGAAGAGAGGCACCTTATACTGCAATCCACGAAGGCTATCTGGGGATGGGGGCCTACCTAAGCTAGCCCATGGGAGATGCTAGCAAGAGCAATGTGGGGCTAAGCCCCACCCCTGCCTTGGACATAGGTGCCTGCTGTTGCACTCTGGCTAAACAACAAAAGTCATTGGAACAGCGGGACGGGATCCTGGGTCTCCCAACTCCCCTGCAAGTGCTTGAACTCCAGGCTATAGCCACACGCCTGCATGTGCTCCAAGAGGCATTTGGAAGCATGAGCTGTAGCAGATATGCTTCCTCCAGCGATGGGAGGGGTTTTCCTGTTGATGTAGGTAACCCACCTCCCTGAGGAGCAGTACCTAGGTAGACAGAAACACTCTTCCCTCAACCTAGCTGCATGGACAGTGGGGTTGGGGCCACATAACTTCACATCCCTGAGTACTGTAGCTAAGTCAACATAGCTGCAGTCAGGGGTGTGAAAAACCCACCCCCTGGCAGACGTCACTAGGGTGACCTAGTCCCCACTGTCAACATAGCTGGGGTAAGAGAAGAATGCTTCCGTCCATATGGACAAAGTCGCTTGGCACAGCTGTGTTCCTACCCCATTAGAAACACCCCCTTCCCATCAGCATAGCCTACAGCTACACGACGGAGTTATGGTGGTGTTGCTACGTTGGTATAGTCTCCATAGAGTGTAGACGGCCTAAACCTACATCTACACTACAGAGCCCACGGCAGCATAGCTCTGTTGGCCTCCCCCCCCCCCCCACAGAGTAGACACAGCCTGCACTATCTTGCCCAAAACCATGAGCTAAGGCACCAGAAGCTAAGTCTACACTAGGGGTTTTGTCCTGCCCCCCCCGTTAACCTACACCGTTGTGGTATAAATTTTAAGCATAGACCATGGCTAACTCACTCCTCCTTCCCCCCGACCTTTGACAGCAATCAGTTGCACCAATGCCCCAGTATTCTTCACTGCATGCAAAAAAGGCAAAACACATACATCAGCGTGAGTTGATTGCTAAACCAAACAGCAGTTAATAAGCTTATGCTGTCAGACTTCAGTGTTAACACCCCAGTTTGGTAACTGGGACACGTTTCATACCTCGGGTCACCGCCAGGTCCCGGCAGACAGCAGCTGGCTGCTATTCATAGCACATTTGGAAGGTTTCTTCATAACTGTGTGGGCTAAAGAGTTCTTTCAACGGCATTTCAATTGCTGGAATGGAGTTAGGCAGCACTTTAAAGCAATTCACAGTCCCACGGCTGCATAACCGCACTGTGCACACGCCCTGGCCACAGTGATCAACAGGGCACGGGGACTAAGTCATCAGAGAAACCCCCACCAGAGGCAGGGAAGGGTTCTACCCCTTTCCTAGAGCCACGGGGCTGCAGGTTAAAGAACGTGCAGGCGAGCGGAGACGTATTCCTGTACCACCAGACTCGGACTCCTGGCCCTGGCAAATGACATCAAATTGGACACTCAGGTCTTTATTAAAGATTAAGATTATAGAAGGGAAAATTTCAGCCACAGCCCTTCAGCTGTTTGTCCCAGGGCAGCAAGCAGAGCCGGAAGTCACGGGGAAAGCTGGAGGGAGACAATTCAATTGGGGATCCACAAGGGCACTGGGCTTTTTTATTGCTCCTCCTTGAAGCAAGGTGGAGCAGCGCACCCGGGGGCTGACAAGAGTCAGTATCTGCCACTGCCGACAGGTGTCTTTACAGAGAGATTGCCGAATCGCTCTAACACACCCACCTTTTTTGCAGTGAAGACAAAGCCTTACAGCAGCGTGGCCATGCTGAGCCACAAGCCACACGCCCAGGAGATGCGCTCGCTTTGAACTCCAGCCTTGGAGCTGCTCAGGCTGCCAGGGGGAAGTGTCCTGCTCAGACAGCAAAGGCTGATCCGCTGCTTGGTACCGAAAGTGTTTCCCCGTCAATCCTACCTCTCGCCCCCCCACCTCCAGTGCTGTGCTTTGCCCCCAGCAGAGCCAGGCACTAGGTGGCCAGCGACACGAAGAATGAGGGTGCTGAACTGTAGGCAGATCAGCTTCTTGTTTATTTGCCTACATGTGAAACTTGGTCCAAAAATAGGTTCCCTCTCCCCAGAGGTGCATGGCTCCATGGTTCGCCTTAGCGGAGTCTCCTCTCTTGCAGGTGGACCCAGCGAAGCTGCGGCAGGCTGTTCACACAGTGCTGCTTAATCAGCTTTTCATCTCTCTCCCAATGATGATGCTCATGCTCCCCATCATGAAGTGGCGGGGACAGCCCTGCAGCAAGGAACTACCCACCTTTCACTGGTTCCTCCTGGAGCTGTCCATCTTTATCCTGGTGGAGGAAATTCTCTTCTACTATTCGCACCGGTGAGCTGGGCAAGAGAACTCGTCTGTCCTGCAGCTGTTTCTTCCTCCTTTACGCTCCCTAAGAAATGTGAATCGCTCTGTCGGGAATGACGATTGTGCCCTCAACCAAAGACCTCCACTGACCTCAGCCAGTCAGTGGCACCTGCCTTTCCTTTGGGAGCTCTTGGTGGTATAAGGCTACCAGGGGCCACGTTTAACCAGAGATTATGAAAGTGAGAGGATGGACATGGACTGGCCCACAGGCTAAGGGAGGGAAAAGACAAGTTGATTTTATATGCAAGCTATAATCTAAAGCATTTCACCCGAGCTGGGGGAGGAGGCTGTAACTATTGCTTATAGGAGGAGCTAGACACCAGCCAAAGAAAACCTACAGAGAGTGTATTGTGTATATGTAGACCAAAAAGATTGTGAACTCCCTGGTCAAGGACCATGACCTCCTATACACATGTACAGCGCCTGGCACAATGGGGCCCAGCTACCGACTCTCCAGACCTCCAGAGCGCTACCACTACACAAAAAAAACCCCAACACAGGTGCAGAGTAAAGTCGAAAAAAAAAGGAACAACCCACCTCATAAAGAAAGAGAGAGAGGCAGTTTAACAGCAAACAAAACAATTGTGGGAATACACACAGGCCAGGTGAATTGCCCAAGGACACCTGGGTTCTATTTCTGGTTCTGCCTTGACTCATGAGTCCTGATGGCTAGCCCCAGTCTTTAATTCACTAGGCCACTTGGCTGCTCTAGAAATCTATACGTTAGAAAAGTATTGAGGATGCACCCAGACTGACATTGGTCTCAGGGTTGACTGGACTTGAAGACTTCATTCTGGTTCTCTCCATGCAGGCTTGTTCATCACCCACTTCTGTACAAGCGCATACACAAGAAGCACCATGAATGGACAGCCCCCGTTGGTGTGGTCTCCCTCTATGCCCATCCGGTCGAGCACGTGGTAAGCGGGCACTCTTGGGGGTCACTGCCCAGCAGCCTATCAAGTAAACCCAACCCATGGCTGTGGGCTTTGCATTTCCACTTCCACTGGGTGAGGATTTGTGGATAGGGAAGAGAGTAGCTACACTTCAGACCCTTCCTGGTGGGAGATGAAGCTGGAGTTTGTGGAGTCTCCAAAAAGCTACTGTAGAAGTGTCTGGTGGCCCTTTGCACTGGGACTGCAAACTCGTAGGGTAGAGCCAGGTAAGACAGGGTCAATCTACTGTCAGACAAATCTTTTGGGAGCCGGGGCCTCCAGCAGGTTTGAGCATGATGGAATGGGGCCTCCTTGAGGTGGCAGATCTGGTGGAAGATCTTGCTGCATAGCCTAGGAAAGGTCCAGGTGATCAATGCTGGGCTGCTTCATCATGAACTGTCCCAGCCAGACACACGTGCCAGGCGGTAAGCAGTGAAACCTGAGAGAGGGAGTTGAGATGTTAAAGCAACTTGAGTTACAGTGGGAGTTGGCCTCGGTCACCTCCTTTATCTCAGTCTCTTAGGTGCATTGGCAGAACACTCCCAGTGACTCTGCGATGAGTCTCCCACAGCAGCACTAGCTAACTTGATATCACACCTCCACGAGATGCTTGACTCCCGCTATTCCACTTCAACCAAGTGCCACGTTCAGCATCAGCAGCACCGGGTTCTAGGGGCTCCCGTAATACAAGCAACCAGAGGAGACGCCAGTTGCGGCCTTTTGAACAGAAGGTTTGGGTGTGCATGCTAATGAGACAGGGCTTGTGTCTGAATTCCAGTTTTCCAACATGTTGCCTTTGCTGGTGGGTCCGATAATCCTGGGATCCCATGTTGCCTCCATCATGGTGTGGCTCTGCCTTGCTATTCTGGCCACATCCATCTCGCACTGCGGCTACCACCTGCCTTTCCTCCCCTCGCCGGAATTCCACGACTTCCACCACCTCAAGTAAGGTCGTTGGACACTATCCGTACAGCTGCCCCTCCCCTCATGCTCTGTAGGCTGGGTCACCCCATCAGTGGCGGAGACGGGACGTAGCCCATTTGTGAGGACCAGTCTCACATGACTACTAGTCAATCTGCCCCACCTGAGTCTAGCTCACCTGAAGGCAGCTTGAATGGGTCCAGCATCCTCACCCTCAGTGAACAGGAAGCACAGAGGTCAGAGCAGAGGACCAGGCCTCAGGCAGTTCCTGCTTCCTTACCTCAGCTCAGCCACTGATTCACCCTGCAACCCTCAGACAAATGACTGACCTTTTCCTTTCTGTTTCGCAGTCAGCTGAGCTGGAAAACCGGCTACAAAGCAGAAAACCAAAGGCTGAATCTGAGCTCAGGTTTCTTGGGTGGATTAGACAGAGAAAATAATGTGTAGGTTCCAGAGAAGCCAGCATAGCCTGGGCTTTCCTAGCAGTGATCTAGGGCAGGGATAGGCAGCCCATGGCACCGAAGGCAGCACACGCGCTGATTTTCAGCAGCACTCACACTGCCCAGGTCCTGGCCACCGGTCCGGGGGGCTCTGCATTTCAATTTCCTTTTAAATGAAGCTTCTTAAACATTTTAAAAACCTTATTTACTTTACATACAACAATAGTTTAGTTCTATATTATAGACTTATAGAGAGAGCTTCTAAAAACGTTACAATGTATGACTGGCCCGCGCAACCTTAAATGAGAGTGAATAAATGAAGACTCGGCACACCACTTCTGAAAGGTTGCCAACCCCTGGGCCAGGGCATCAAGGACAATGCTTTGTGGAGCATCTTTCTGGCCACTTAATTCCTTCTCTGGCCCAAGACAGCAATGGAAAAACCAGATAATCCCACAGCTGAAAAGCCTGATACAGCAGGAACCAGGCTTCGCCTAGTCAAAGTGCTGTGCGCACATGTGATCGTTAAACCCCCCCAGCGGAGGTGAAGTACTAGCACCTTTTTACAAAGGTAGCGCAGCAAAGCCGTGTCAGGCCTGCAGGTAGAGTTCCGAGGGAGGTCCTTGTGACCAGGGCTGTGCTCTGTTCCCTGACCATGCTCCCTGGCTAGCATCGCTTCCCCTTTCCTGCAGAAACGGGGCCAGCAGTTCAGTTCCGGCCAAAGGACGGGGTGATACTTGATGTATCAGCGAGTGCGTATCACCCCCCACCTCTCCACGACACTGATCATGCTGTATGCCAGGAGCACAGGTCACTGGGGACATCAGAACCTATGGGGCTGAGCAATGCTGTAGGGCCAGCTCATAACTTCCTTGGCCATAGGCGTGTGTACAGCCCGTCTGGTCTTCCTGCTACTTCAGGCGCTCATGTGCCTTGGAGTTGTGGCTGTCTGGCGTAGAGTCCCGCTCCCTGGCTGGTGATGGCTGCAAAGGCAGCCCGCGGTGCCTGGGGATGGAGAACACCCCCTGACTCAACACCTCTCCTAGATGACTATGTAGCAAGATGGGCAGGTTCTGGGCTAAACCCCATCCAGTCCCGCGCAGGCTGCAAAGCAAAGGCTGGGAGAGACAAAAAGTAAAGCAGGATTGACAGGGCTCTGATAGGGACACAGGCTTTGGGAGGGGGTGAAAGGGAAGAGATCTGCTTGGCCTACCTTGTTTCTCACCTGTAACCCCCAGTACCCTGCATGGTCCCTTTCTGCTTGGTTGCCAGGTTCAATCAGTGCTACGGAGTCCTGGGGGTGCTGGACCGCCTGCACGGAACGGACACGCTCTTCAAGCAAACCAAGGCCTACGAGAGGCATGTCATCCTGATGAGCCTCACCCCTCTCACGGAGACCATTCCCGACTCGCCCAAGAAAGCCAAGTGACCCACCTTCCCCGCGGCTTGCGGCACGCTCACAACATGGGGACTCACGAGAGCTTGGAACGATGATTATGCCAAATAATTTTCTAATGAGAAGCAGGTTATTGTTCATCCTAAGTATCAAAGACAAAGTGGAACTGTAACCCGTTGCCGGGGAGATTTGCACTCGCTTCCCTTTGGCCCCCACCAGCCCGGAGCACAAAGCGGAGCTCCTGGCAGCAGCCCTACAGCTGGGGGGCCTCCTCAAGTGAGCGTAGGGTTTTCTTAGTCCCCTGGATCAAGCTGCCCACAGACTGCCCCACGCAGGTTCCCTTCCAGCCCACAGAATTGGCTGCTGTTTAGATCTCCATTTCCTGCTGGAGGCTTTGGGGCCCAGGACATCTCACCTGCACTGCATGGGGAGTTGCAGAGGAATTCAAGAGCACAGCGCTCCAGACATTCAGCCTGGCCCAATCTCATCCCGGCGCTCTGGGCCTGGGATAAGCAACCTGAACACCCCATGGAAACATGCTTGTTGAGGCCACGTGGCCCTTCGTAACCACTTTGCCAGCACCATCAGCCCTGAGAGCTCAACTTCCCACAGTACAATTCCCCATACCTATGACATAAGGGCTTCAAGCTTTAAACCATCACTGATCACCAGTGAGGGTCAGGCAGAAGCTACCCCCACACGGTACCGTGCTACATTACTGGGAGCACTGAGTAGGTTTTATTGTTTTAACAAATAATATGGCAGGTGAAACCAAAATGCAAGTCACTAAGGGAACTTTCCAGGAGGGAGGCTCTGGAGTGGAAGTCTCATTAGCACAGCCAGTATGGGCGGACCGCTCCATCCCACCGAGACTCACCTCACTTCCAACACAGCAAAGCAGACAGAGGGAAACCCCTAGGATTGCATAAAGTTATACGTGATGGAAGAGCTGCCCACCACCACTGTTCTCCTGAGCTGTTTAGTAGGGAGTGCTGCAAAACCCTTAAAGAAAATGGTCTCCCAGTCAGAAAACCACTACCCAATTAGACACAACTGAAAGTATCACATGGTGCACAGAGAGCTGCGAGTGCAGAAAGTCAGGACTGAGGTGTGTTAGCAGAGCAGTATGGGGGCCCGGGGCTGGAACGAGCAAGGGAAGAGTGCACTGGATTGAGACTAAGTAGTCCTACAAGAGCTCTTCTGCGGAGAGCTTGTATAGTGCCTAGCGGCAGTGTACTGATCAGGTGCCATCAGTCTCTCACCTTCACAAGTATTCATTCCACAGGAGACGTGTCTCATCTGTCGCTCAGACCCTTAGACCCCAGAGCACGACCGAGAAGAGAGTAAGGAAGGTTGCAGGGACAGGAGAGTCCATACCACACTGTCTTTTGAGGTTTTTATTTTTATACATTTTTTTGTATTAAAAAGGAAAAAGCATAATTACCACAAATTACAAAGGACTAAAGCATTACTAGAATAATGAATCACATCAGCCTAGAAAGCAGATACTCTGAATAATATTAATGTTATAATACAAGCTCTCGTTCAAGTATTTTACATTTTTTGTTGTTGTGGTTTTTCTTTTCCTTTTAAATGGGATGATGATCCTAGCACACGAGTCATTATGTACTATCAACAGAAGATGGATCACAGAGTGGGTCGTATTAACAAGATTTTCCTCCCCCGTAATGAGTGGTCTGATAAGTCATTTTAAATTTGTCTCTACAATAAAACGTAGCTGAAGAAGGTTGCAAAACTTTTTCCTCTTTTGTTTTTGGGAGTAGAGGGGATGAGGTTGGGACAGACAGAGCCTGGTTGGGAAGGGCAGCCAGATCAAACTAATATCCCCTTTTGTTCTGGCTGAGTAATTGGGCATCTAGACAAAAACACTGGCTCTTTATTGAAAAGCAGGTTATCCACACAGCTTTGAGCAGTTCAGAGTGAGACCGGACACTGGAAAACCCTCCCTGCTCCAACCACTTCCAGTTAAAGCTCGGTGTCAATTTCCGAGTTGGAATTCCACGGGCTGGGTGAAAGTACATGCCGCAGGGACCAACTGAGGCTGGGGCTGGAAAGGGAGGAGAGTTCGGCCATCCTTTCCCACAGGCACACAACACTATGCCAGGAAGACTCCAATGGATGAAACGATACCAAGCCCCCCTCTCCCAGGGATATCATTGGTACAAGCCAACCTATTGTACACGACTGATATTCTGGAGGTGATGAGAAGCGGGAATGTACCACTGAGGAATAAAGAGGAGGGATTGGGGTGTTAGTTGAAATACAGCTGACTTTTGACATGAAAGTGTCTATAAAAACCAAAATGGATAGGTTTAAGCCCATGCCCTTTCCCCGCTCAGAGAGCTTCCAACAACAGGGTGTGCTCGTCACAGATACGTCGGTCCTATGTTCAAGTGTCTTCAGAAAGTGAAGATGTAAACGATTCTTTGAAACGTTAACCCTAGAATTTTTTTATTTTTTAAAGTCACTCCACCCAATCCACATCAGAGATGAAACTGTTTTCCAAAAAAAAAAAAAACAAACAAACACTCTCCTCAATTATTATAGGACTTGGAAATTAAAACTAAAAAGTCAGTGAGGCATTTAACATCAAGTGTAGCAACCCTCTCCTTAATAAGAGCCTAACGTTGATTCCAAAAGAAAGCGAGCGGACGACCCAAAGTCTCGGAGAAGAAACACACAGGATACAGAGCATTGCAAACAATTTGCTACATTGACAGATTTGTGTGTGTGTTTTTGCTTGATAAAACAAGAGAGATCAGAAAGGCATTACCAGCTAAAAGGCTCCCCTCTGCATTGTTGTATTGTACGTGCACAGAAGTATGGCAGAGTATTGAGGTTAATATGTCATTTGTTACAGTACAGTCAACCAATCAGAAGCAGAGTGAGTGAATACAGAACCTGGACAGAATCCAACAATTACAGATAACCACCGGGAGGGGGAAACGAGCCACGAGGAGCAGACAAAGCAGCAGCACCTAGACAAGTTTTCCTTTAAAAAACCCCAAACAACCCCACCTCTGTGCAAACCCTGAACCACAGTGTTTTGGATCCTGCCATAGCTACCTGCATGCAAGATGGACATCCAACGTGCAGGTCCCGAGAGAGGAGATGCACAGGATTTAACAGACACTTCCACCTGAAATGGCAAGGCCAACTGCACCCCCACTTGGGGGTCGTGGGGCAGACTTGGCTCTGCATTAACAGCTGCCTCAGACTCCCCCCGCAGCAGACATGGCAACTGCAAGCTACAGAACCGATAAGCACATGGGAGAACTTTTTTTTTTTCTTTTTTTAAAGGAGGTGGGATGGCCAAGAAGGACCATCCCTGACTAGAACGGAGATCAAGTTCCTCCCGGGAAAGTGGTGGTGGGGGTAGGAAATCAGGCCAATGCAAATGTCAGACCATCTGCTCTTCTCTAGAAGGGAAAGGTATTTCAACAGCCACTTCCCCGCCGTGGAGGCGTGTTCGGCCACATACAATCCTCTTGCTATATATTCTACATAGCAGAGGTGGGTCTCACTTAGCTTTGGGAAGGTGCGTCCAGAGACTCGTCCCATGTGCACCATGAGGCATGGCAGACCTCTCTGAGGTCAATCCTAGCATTCAGTCAACCCCTCAGCCCTGGTACCCACTAAGCAGGCTGTGGGGCTCTGTGCCTGTGAAGACAGGCTAGAACCCTATGGGGTCAGCCCTCATCTGAGCAATGGTGCTGGAGACTTGTACTCCTGGTGCCACCCAACGCTAGATTGTCCTCCCCTCTTTGGAACGTGGCCTACATCGTACACTGCAGGCACCAAACAGCAAAAGTCTCCTCTCCCTCTAGAGCAGAGGGTGAAACAGGACCTTGTTGCAGGACCATACGCAGGATGCAATGCCTCTCTCGGGTTCATTTCCACGTCTCCTCTCCCTCCCCCAGGTATCTGGGCCTGCCTCACACAGCAACGTGCCAACACTGCTCCCACTTGACCCTATTGTAATCTGCTACAATTCAACGGCATGTCAATCCTGGGCTGTGGCACAACTGCTGGGATCTCTCTTCTGGGCAAGCTTCTCCTGCAGAGAAGACTTTCTAGACAGGCCCCGGTCACACGGACGACAAATGACAAACCACTGACTAAAATGGGAAACAAACTGCTCTGGGCTGAAATTGGAGAGGGTGTCGCACAAACAAAAAGACTGAACAGAAAATCAGTTTGGATCTCTGAAGTTCTCTGGAACGTTCCTGGGCACTTCTGCCATCCAATGGCTCCTTTAGCCTGTTGATTTCACAAGCAACCACTCCTCAAGGTGAGACCACTTTTCCTCATTTCTGGTTTGAGTTCAATGGGTAACAAAGAGACCATGCCCCCCAGTAACAGACAGCTGTGTCTCCGCAGTCACTGCTCAATATCCTCCCAGCTCCCATCTAAATCCCAACACGCCTGCCAGAGGGAGGGTCTGGCTCCAGCTCACAAAACTAGGGAAATTCAAAGTCAAGGCTGAAAATCAGGGCTGACACGCGATCGCGCTGCACCTGCGTGTTGGGGCTCTCATGGCCAACTGGGCACTCCGTGCAATCCCAAACACAGCAGAATAAGGCAAGGACTCGGGTGAGGCCTGTGTGTTTAAATCATTAGCGGCCTTTAGCTGCGCAATATACCAGGATCTTGATTTGAGGGAACACCAAGTACCAGCCACTCCGTTCCCTTGGCTGGGCTCTAAGCTACTGACAGCAGCTCAGCTGTAGGGTCACCCAACGCTGCTCTGAAACAACCAGCATCTCTGCCCCCTCCCCCCCAGCAGCCTGTTTTATGCAGTGTACCTCTGAGAAGCGGGTTGCTTTCACTGGACAGGGCACATTAGCAGCACATGGACCTCTCGCTACCCACCTCTGGCAATGCCGATACCCAACGGCGAAGAACTCTGGCGGACCCACCCAGCTTTGCTCTGAATTGCTGAGCTCCAACCCCGCAGCACTGCTGGGCTTCCTGTCGGTACAGGGCAGGGTTCCCAGCTACTAAGCAGCATGCAAGCCCTAGAGACACCCCCCCTGCCAGGAGCGGTGCCTAGTACGTGAGGCAGCCCTAAATCAGTGGGATGCTCAGAGGTGACATGCCATTGCACTAAAAGCTGATGGGGCAGCAGTGAGTGGGGGGGGGGGGAGGAGGAGAAGAGGGGAGGGGGGTCCTACGCTGCCCAGACAGCAGCAGGCCAAGGTAGCAGCATCTGCAGACATTCTTTTCGATACCCATCGAGCAAGGCCTTAGGCCAACACACAGGAGATACAGCCCAGAACCCAGCAAAGCACATGTGTGAGCACATGGAGGCAGAGCGTATTACCAGCAAGGGAAGTACCCCTTCCCCTCCCAGGAAATTCACCTCCACCTTCCAGCCTGAATTCCGCACTGCCTCGTTGCCAGGACACAGGTCGCCTTGCGAGCTACAACTTCCTTCCGCGCCATCTCAGCCCCATCTGCTCCCCACCCCGGCCAAATCCCACCAGGCGCACTTGTGTTTTGGAGAGTCCGAACGCACATGCTCCCCGAAGCCGTCTCATGCTGCACCGCCGAGTGGTGCTGTGGTCGGGCGAGCAAAACCCAGGGCTCCGAAACCATTGCAGTGTGGTGCCTGCCATGCACCTTAACGGGGGGAAAGAAGAGGACTGAATGCACCCATCTGTAACAGGGAAACCCGCACTGTGACCACATTTCGCAGGCAGCCATCTGAATTGAGACCATCCCCACCCAGCCAGCCCCCTGGATCAGCACTGGTCCAAGATGGGTTTCTTGGTATCCGCTTTCCTCAGCTGCTGGGCCGTAGCATTAACGTGCTCCGGGACATTCACGTTTCTCTCGGCTCCACGCCCCCCCTTAGCAGTGAGAAATCCAGCCACTGGGGCTGTCCCCTTCCCTGCTAGGCTCCTACCCTCCCAGCAGACCGATAACCCCCACCAGCGCTGCCCCTGCTTGTTGGACTGGTGGAAGAGGAGAGAAAATGACAGTGCACCTGTAAGTCTGAGTGAGGCAATAGCACGGACAGTTGCTGTAGCAGGAAGGACACTACAACAGTATATACATTACATCGGCTTCAACTACTTCGGCTATTAAGTCTTAGATTAAGCTGCGTCAGCACCACTTCCTCTCCGGAGTGGGCCCTACAGCCCACCTCCAAGGGAAGGGGGGGATCGTCCGGCGTAGTCTGTACAACGTCCCTCTCGGCTGCAGAAAGCAGCTCCGGTGTCTGTGTCAATGCAACCGGGTCGCCCGGGAGATCGCCAGCCGTTCCCTGCAGGAGTCTCCCAAAGGGAGGAGGTTACGGAGGGGCTCCCGCTGCTTGGCCGAGGGCTCTCGTCCCACGCAGACGCCACGCCCCGAGGCCACGTGAGGAAGTCAGGCGGGTCACAGAACTCCCACTCCACAATAAGGCAACATTTTTTTTCTTTTTTTTTTAAACAATTATTTTCAAGGAAGAAAGCCAAGGGAGAGCAGTCTGTGTAGAGGGTGTTTTTGTTTTTTTTGTGGTTTTCAAAGGGAGAGGAAGAGAAAGCTCCTTCTAGTGCGGTCAGCGTTCCTGCACGAGCCTGCAGATCCCATCCTCGCTGTCCTCGCACAGAAAGGTTGAATGAGCCCATCGCGATGCCTGGTCAAGGTCCTTTGGTTGACTTCCAATTGTCCATGATGGAAGGGTGAGTTGGGTGGAGGGAAATGGAGCTGGCAGGAGGAGGGGCAAATACAATCAAGTCTTTTTGTATCGGTTGGGTTTGTGTTTTTAAAACGCATCCTTGTATTCGGAATGGGTGAAGTCAGCCGGGTCAGGGACGTCGGGGTGCCAGAGGCCGACTCGACACGGAACCTCGTAGCTTTTCGAGTAGGCTGCATAGCTGATCTGAAGGGGTGCGTGTCCGGAGGGAGGGGGGGTGGGAGAGGAGGGGCTGCGTAGCGCAGAGTGATTTTGGTAAATCCAGACGAACTTCTATCAATAATTTAAAACTTGATATATATATATAATAAAAAAAATATCTCCCCCTTCCCAACCCACCCAGAAAGAAGCTAAGACATGAAAGTGGGGGCGGAGGGGGTCCAGCTCCAGTCAGTGACAGACAGCAAGCAAAGGATCCTTTTTGGATTGCGATTGTCTTGTTTTCCCGCCACAAGAGAGGTCGTGTGCGTTGAAGTTTGCCCCAGCAGCCTATTCTTGGACACCCACATTCCGACTCCCCCTCTGTCCCTCCCCACCGCACTTCTCCCCTCCCCCAGTCCAACTCCCCACCAACCCACCCCTTCCCCCATAGGAAGCAGAAGCTCCAGCTTCTCTACTTCCCCAGTGTTTGAGATGCCACAGCCGCTGTGGCAAGGGCATGGTGGCTCAGGTTTTTGGCATCCTCTCTCGCAGGCTGGCTGGACGAGGCATGGGCTTGGCTGGATGGGGACTGGCTGACCGGTTTGCTGGAAGACTGGGAGGGGTAGCGCTTCCTTCCATCTCCTCCTGACATGGACGGGAATCGCTTGTGACCACCTTCCTCTCCCATGGGTGGCTGAAAGAGAAACGTCCCTGGCATCAGAGCAGCCATCTCAAAGCAAGTCACCCCCATGCCCACGGTCTTGCCTCCACCGCCCCCTCGCACCCGTGTTCTGCACCTGTCGTCACCAGGGAAGCCCCATCGACGGTTGCAAGAGCCCTCCCTGGATCCCAGGGAACAAGGGGGGTGGGGAGGCTAACCTTAGCCCAGCCTCCCCATCCACTCACGCAGGTGCTCAGGGGGAGGGCTGCACTCCGACTGCATTAGGGAGCCAGAGGGAAGAATTCTTGTGGGGCAAACTGGCTTCAGGCCCAGGCGGATCCTTGGCTGGGGGAAGTTTTCGCTCTCCCCTTCTTGTTATAATCCTGATTCCTCTCCCCAGGAGGCAGCAGCTCGAGCTGCTTTTGCTTCCTGCTGAGTCATGACAGCGAGCAAATCATTTGCGCTTCCCCACACGGAGTCCCACTGGGATGCGGCCTGCTCTACATTCGCTGACGGTTCCAACCCACCACCGCCCAGATTCATCCCCCAAGAGCATGCAGGGAAGGCATAGGGGCCTCCGGCGAAGGCTCCCCCTCTCTGCCCAGCCTCTCTCAGCAGAGTACAGTTCAGCAGTCCAGTGCAGGCCAGGGAACCAGCTCAGACTACCAAACCTGGCTCCACCAAGCAAGCCAGCTAACTTGGTGCTGTGTTTTAATCGTGGACACAATGGGGAGGAAAAATACTAACCTGTCTCCCTGGGGACAGGGTGGTTAATAGAGTAAATGTTTGTACAAACGGGCTTAACCCGGCTCCCAATATGCAAACCTAGTGGTCCCTTGTTTCTCGGAGGTGGAACCCTCAGGAGCACTAGGCAGGTACAGAAGGGTAACTGATCTCCTATCGGAGAGGCCTGTGCTAACCCCCGAGGGCTGAGTAACGTGCCAGCGGGGCAGGGTTAGCTTTCCTGGCTCCACCATACCAGGCAGGCCCCTCTCTTCCCTTATCTAAGGCTGGCTGTTCTGTCCTGCCCCGCCTCTAACACCCACACACTATCTGTGCGGCAACCTCCTGCCCAGCCCCCCCTTTGAAATAAAGTTCATCTGAAATTCTCTCTCCTATCTCCTGCCCGTGACGCTTCACTTGCCTGTGCTGCCGGCCCCTAGACTGTCGCTGTATCAGACTGCACTCAAGCTCAGCTGCTCCTAAAGTCACTGACTCATTGTCAGAGATCTAGGGTGAAAATGCCACCTCACCGTAACCCAGTCACAGCGTGTGGGGGAGCGTCCCCCGGCCTCCCCCACGCAGCCCGGCTACAAAAGAGCACATGGGATCAAAGCAAGGCCCATGCTTCTCTCCAGCAGGGAAGCACTTCACAGCTGTTCAGACCCAGGGAAGCAAAACAAAGTTGAATATTATTCCCATGGAGACCGAGTAGCCAAGAAACAGCCCTGTATTCAGGGGGCCCTTCGACACAGAAACCAAGGGGGAATGTTTGTATTCCCCCACCCAGCTGCAATGGCCTGAACACAACACTAGGGGTCACTGCCGAGCTAAACCTGGCCCCTGCTCTAGGGGAAGTGGTCACGGATTGGGAGTGTGTGTGAGTGTGAGTGTGTGAGAGAGAGAGATCAGCCGCAGCGCCTACTCACGTCCACTCGGAAGTCCTCGAGGCGCCTGAACTTGCTGAGGTATTCTTGCAGCTTGCGATCGATGTCCAGATTTTTGGCTTTGGAATATTTTAAGTAGGCCCAAAACTTTTCCAGCCCATAGAGCTGCCCTGTTACGAGACACAAAGCTACAGACGTCAAGAGCTGTCCACGAAGGGCCCCCCCAGAGCCTAACGAGCACTCTCCACCCGCCCCGGCCGAACACGGACACTATGCGAATGGGCCTCTCACAGGCTCACGGATACCCTGGACTTCTGCCAAGGACACGCAGGGGATTGCCTGTAACCACGTGGCACCACCTCATTGGGTGCGGAGACTCCTCAATAGACCCTTTGGGCCTGGTGCGGCGACCGCGTGGCACCAAGAGTGTCTCTTGACATGAAGTCGCAGAGGAGGGGCTGCCTGCTTTCCACACACGGAGGTCACCTTGGCCTGTCACTCCCTAGGCCAGCAGGGGCTGTGAGCACAGCAAAGCCGGCATGGCTGAACCATGGGAGAGGAGAAGATCCCTCTCACTACTGGGTGACTAGCTCTGGGTGCAGGCTGTCCTGTTCAGTCGGCGGGTTGGGTCACTGCAAGCCCTCAAGAGAAACCCTGAAGGACCTGGTCCCACAAGAAGAGTGAATCTGGAGAACATCTACTATGGCCTATTTCCATCAACCTTCCCAGCGCCAGGCCCCTCAGCAACCTCTGTGTCCCGAACAGCCAGAACCCTCAGTGACTCCGGGCCCAATGTGCTCTACTCCGCACAGCCCTTGGACGGTCACAGCTGTCGCCATTACCACAGTAAACCCGGAGCATGACCGGACTTCCCAGAGGAAGCCCCTAGGCAGCCAGTCACAGAGAGCAGGGCTGGATGATAAGATTCAAGGAGCGGCTGAAGGAACCACCTACCAGCTTCATAATCCTTGATGGTTTCTTCTTGGAAATCCTTAAATATGTCCGGTCGGAATTTCTTCTCCAGCCCGTAGCTGTAGTATCTGAAAAGGCACTCCAGGCCATACCTGCAGAACCAGCAGCTCGTGTGAGAAGCCTAAGTCAGAGCAGGGCTCCTGGACCCAGCCCAGTGTCAACAGGGAATGACGCCATCTCTCAGGGCTGGGAACACTCCCGAGGGACACACCACAGCTAATACCTTGCTTCTGCGTGAGGTGGCGCGTGAGCGTTTCTCCCGTTCCTTCCCCAACGTCACACCCGCTCTCTCTGCTCTAAGACCAGCCGACGTTTACTCCCCAGCCCCAGGATGGGCCCACCCACTCATGCTCTCTCACCCCTTAAAGTGAACGCAGCCTCCCATCCCAACTCACAGCACAGGTGCCCATACCCACATCGGCCACTGCCCTACCTGTATCCCTCCTTCCCATCTTCCAGTGCCAGCTGCTTGAATTCCTCGTACATTTTCTTGTTAAAGTGATCTCGGAGGAAAAACGACCAGAACCGGAAGAGCGTGTTCATCTCCTGGGACTGACCAATGCCCAGTCGTTTCCGCTCTGTTTGGGGGGAGAAGGAAGGCAATTACTTTGGGTTCCAACGGGTAGAATACCCCTGCCTTGGAGAGCGTGTTCAGGAGCAGGGGCATATGGATGAGGTGGTAAGATGTCCTGGATAAGCTTACAAGGGCATCCAGCCCTAAATGTAATCCCCCACTTAAGAACGGCCACACTGGGTCAGACCAACAGACCATTTAGCCCAGTGTCCTGTCTTCCGACAGTGGCCAGTGCCAGGTGCCCCAGAGGGAATGAACAGAACAAGTAATCAAGCGATCCATCCTGTCACCCATTCCCAGCTTCTGGCAAACAGAGGCTAGGTACACCATCCCTGCCCATCCTGGCTAATAGCCATTGATGGACCGATCCTCCATGAATTTATCTAGTTCTTTTTGGAACCCGGTTATAGTTTTGGCCTTCACAATATCCCCTGGCAAGGAGTTCCACAGGTTGATTGTGCTGCCAGTTGGTGTAAGTTCCACAAAGTCAGTTCTCTCTGCGTGCATGGAGACGGGATGCTAGCTACCGGTAACCCAGAGCCCCCCTTAGTTTACAATGCAGGGTCAAGGAGGGTTATGTTTGGCTTGTCCGTTCCATGTCCCTGCCCTGACTTAGGCAGCAGCGGAGTCTATTGTGTCAGTGCAGAGAGCACAGCAGCAGGACGATATGCTCACCCGTGACCCGTGTAGCTAAGGTGTGTGGCTGCAAAGGGGGTACCCCCACCCTCTGCTAGGCAGAGCGAGAGCTCCGGCAGCCCAGGTGCGAGCTCCGCGGGGCCTCCCCCAACCCACCATTAAGGCAGCGCCGACGGTACTTGTGATACACATGTTGCGTGAAGCCGTTCTCCTTGAGCAGCTCGTGGGAAGGATGCTGGAACTTGGGCAGCGACTGAGGGGTGCAGCCGTAGCTCCCGACGGCAGGGGTTCCTTCCGAGGGGCTGGAGCTGAGCACAAGACACACCAATCAAACCCCCTTTGGTTTAGCGTCTCACATGCGTTTAGCTACTCTGTGTGACACAGACAGGGGACTGTTCTCTTCCTTCCCTTCTAATGGAGCCCCAACCCCGTCACCAACCCTCCTGCAAGAGGCAGCTCCGCTGGACGAGCGGGCTATAGAGGGAAGAGCCCTCTAACCCGGCGGACCGCCATGCTTCTCGGGCCAGAGGGTGCTGGGGCTGCACGAGGGGCAGACGGCTCCTTGGTCGTCAGCTCTACGGGTCTGTCTCTGGCCCCTTCCCATCCTCGTCTGCCCTTCTGAATACCTGATGGAGGCAGTGCGAGGCCTGTGCTCCCGGGAATCCATCACCCAGCCCACATGGCATTCCATGGGGGGGTTCGAACTGTGCCGCGTCTTCCTCTTCCGGGGGGTCTGCAAGAGACAACGGCGTAAGTGTCTTTTCTCCTGGGTTGACCCCTTCTCCCCCCCACCCCACTCCTGCGGCCACCCCAGACAGGAAGCAGGAGTCCCAAGCCCCTCCTGGGTAGCTGAAAGCACTGTCACCCGCACACGCAGCCTGAGCCCCCCAGGACATCTCACCTTGGCATCTATCGTCCTGCTCTCCTTCACCACTGGGTAGAACCGGGGCGTCTGCGTTGGGTCTTTCAGCTGAGGCGTGCGAGGGGTCCGGGGGGTCCTGGCGTTGCGATAGTTGGGCGATTCTGGCACAGTGGTTGGCAGAGATCGGGCGATGGTTGAAGGCTCCGGGACTCCGAATAGCTTATTGGCCAAAGCGTCGGTAGGAACTGCAGGAAGGAGAGGGGGATGGGAACAGCCCCCAGAAACCAGCTCACTGGTTGTACTTGGAACCGCGTAGCAGAGATCTCTCCCTCCGAAGCCTGTTCAGGAGATGGACCAGACACGCAAGCTGCTATCCCCTGCGCCTGGAGGAGCAACCTGCAGTTCTGACCTTTCACCAAACGCCTCCAGAAAAACAACACCAAGCGTCAGGGACGAGGCCGCTACGACCAAGCTGCAGCCGCCTCGGGTGGAAAGCTGGGAAGAACCACGTGGGGCTAAGAAGAGCACCCGCAGTTATGGGACTAGGGCTCTATGGTTCTGTCCATCTCCTGCGGCAGAGCAGCGTCTCACCAGCTGGGACCAGGGAGAACCCCCTTCCAAGTGAGCGCCCCGTACGCACGCACCCACCCAGGAGACCCCCATCTACCCCTTCCCCGGCCAGGACACTGAACCAGCTGCACCACCAACCTGGTCCCACACGCAGATTCCTTCATTTCATTCATAAGAAAGATACAGCCAGTAGATCTGACTGCGCAAATCACCTCCCTCGGAGCAAGAGATGTCACCTGGCAGCATGACCCACAGGCGAGACCTGTTAGAGTCTCCTGCACCGCCTGGGAGACCCCTGAGTTTGAGCTCCCCCCTCTCCCGGGACCCCGAGCTGCTCCGCTCTGGGCGAGCTGCGCGGCTAGATGGGAGGAGGCGCGCTAGGCCCCGCCTCTATGGATAGACTCCTGGAGGGATTCTCGGCAGCATGCGCCGCCTCTGTCCCAATGGAGCTGGAGGGGAGGGGACACATGGCTCCTGGTCGAGGGAGCAGCAGTGCTTGAGCAGCTCCAGCCTGAGGAGTTGGGCGGCTGGTAACCACGGAGGGACCCGGGGCACTGAGCTCCACGCCGGGTCGCAGGCAGCTTGCTGGGAGGTGATCTAGGACACTCCCGATTTCATCGCCTTGCGCTGCAGACGTGACGGGTGGGACGACCAGTGCGGGACGATGGGGCAGTGGCCCCTCTGGTTCAGAGGGCCCCGAGCAGGACGGTTGGCGAGCACCCTCCCCCCACCTTCCCCTGGTGGGGTCCCTGGAGCACTACACTACGCCCTTATCCCGATCCCCGGCTCGGCAGCATGCCAGCCACAGCATGACCGAGGCCACCGTTCCAGGGGCTCCAGTTGCTCGGCCGGCAGGGGATGGGTCCCAGCTCGTTACCCACAGCACCAAGACACCCTGCTCAACAGAGTCACTCCAGGAGCTCCCCCCAGGGACAGCTACCAGGTCAAAGACACCCAGCTCTCCCCAGGCAGATCAGGCTCCAGCTATGGGAGCACTTCCCATCACTTAGGGACATCAGGTAAGGCTCATTCGGCAAACGTGCTAATGGCAGCACAATGCCACCGGCACCCAGGGCCGGCTTTAGGCCAATTCCCCGGAATCGGGCCCCGCGCCTTAGGCGCCTTTTTCATTTTTTTTACTCACCCGGCAGCGGTCTGGGTCTTCGGCAGCGGGGGGTCCTTCAGTGCCGCAGAAGACCCGGAGCGAGTGAAGGACCCCGCGCCGAAGACCCAGACCGCCGCCGGGTATTCGAATCGGGCCCCGCAGTTCCTAAAGCCGGCCCA
This sequence comes from Trachemys scripta elegans, assembly GCF_013100865.1. Classification (NCBI taxonomy): domain Eukaryota; kingdom Metazoa; phylum Chordata; order Testudines; family Emydidae; genus Trachemys; species Trachemys scripta. The sequence goes on from NC_048305.1 coordinate 4,119,466, forward strand.
GCCGGCCCCATCTCTCCTGGAGCAGGAACAGACAGCTTTATTCTCCAGGGCCAGAAGTAAGCTACACAAATATGTCCTTCATACCGCGTCTCTTACCTTGCTGGAATCGGGGGGGCCCAGGGGGGACTTCCTGGTTTGGATCGACAGGGGGCTCCGGGGTCAGAGTATCAAACTGCTCCCGGCTGATCATATTCACCTTCTTGAAGTTCTCAACTTCTTGCTGCATTTAGAGATAAAGAGGATGAGTAGCCAGACCAACTGCCCTGCCCGCGACAGGACGGTTCATCCCGCTTCAGCCGAGAGCCTCCTCTGGGGTTCCACGCTGGCCCTGAGCAGACACTTCATCTGTGGCTCACCTCAAATCAAGCTGTTCCCTCCCACTGCCAGCACAGCCTGGACATGCCCTCTCCCTGTGGGTAACTACTGCAGGGCCTGCCCGTTTAGACTGGGAGAGGGAATCAGACTCAGTCCATGACCTGCTTTTAAAGGGAGCCCCACCCCTTCGTGCTAGTGGCAGCTCCCAGCACCGTGGGGTATGGCTCACCCCTCTGCGCCATGGACAGGACGAGTGAACCCTTCCATTCTCTCCCTACACGAGCCATTTGTGCTGCCCCGTGCACCCCTCACCCTCGGCTAGCGCAGCTCCCTGGCATCTCCGACACTTCTGCTGTCCCAGTTATATTTTTCTGGGGACAGGAAAGGGAAACAGTCCCATGACAATGTCCTGCAGGGATGGGGCCGTCACTGTCTCATTGCTCTTAGCCAGCCCAACTCTCAATCCAACCTGGAGCTCTTCCAGAGCAGAGCCATGCTCATCTCTAGGAACGACGGCCTGGTGCCAGGGCACAAGCCTAGGCCGTGGGAGACCCAAGATTTGATTCCCAGCTCCGGACACTTCCTGGTGACCTTGAGCAAGGCACTTAAGCCTCTCTGTGCCTCAGTGCAATGGGGACCATACCAACACTTCCCTACCCTCTCGGGGGTGATGTGAGGATAAGTACATGAAAGCACTAGAAGACACTGGCATCACCACCCCCTTCCTCCTCCTTTCACACTCACCTACTTCTGTCACCTCTAGAACATCTTACAGCTCCCTTGGGCTCCAAGGTCATTCAGGGACCAGCCTCCCCCAGGCCTCCAGCGCCTTCTTCACCCCCCCAGCCCCTCTCCTCTCGAGGTACTTACACAGGCTGTGAGTGCTCCCAAGTGTCCCCCTCCACGCACCACTCGCTGCCCACTTACTATGTGAATCGGCCTATGGCTTCCCAAAGAGCAACTCCCTCAGGCCCTCTCCTCCTCACTCCCGCCCACTTCCGCCTCCTCATTCTCAGCTTCAATTTGCCCCCCACGGGACAGCTGTATTTCCCCGTCACGGTGTAGTACCAAGCACGGCTCCGCGTACGCCTGGGGAACCATCACAGACGTCCACGGCACTCAGTAAAACTGTTCTTCTACAACACACTGCAGTCTAAGGCCTTCTCGGGGGTTGGGGAGAGCGTGTTCTTATCCCGAGTGAGGTAACTTGGGTCAAAACAGCAGCGAAGACACAATACCTTGGCTTTTAAACTCCAAGTCAAGCCCACAGGGGAGCCTGGGTTGAACTTGAATTGCTACGGCCTGGTCTACACTACTGTCAGGTCAACATAAAGCAGCTTACACCAACCTACCTCTATCAGTGACTACACTACGGTGTTGCTCCCGCCGATGTAAGTCGCTCACTACACTGACCTGGTAACTCCACCTCCATGAGAGGGGTCCTGCTAAGGGTGATGTCGTTTGGGCGAGGCAGCGTCCGTGTAGACACTGCGTTGCTTACATCGCCTGTTGGCTGTCAGCCCCGCGTGGGGATCACAGCTGGAGCCCCGGGGCAAGGAGGCTCCAGCAGTCAGTGCCCCACACAGTTAAGTTGGTGGAAGTGCTAATGGGGACAATGCGCAGCCCCAGAGGGGCGTAGTGTGGACATGAACCACCGCAGTCATTACTGCGGTGGCCGTATGGCGACCTAACTTAAGGCGACTTAATTTTGTCCCAGAGACAAGGCCTGACTTGAGTCAAAAGCCAAGTTCCAGGGTCTTCCCTGCTATTTTAATCCCCGTTAGCTAACCCGAGTGAGAAACATACCCCCTTAGTGTAGTGGTTACCCGCCTTCGCAGGGCAGCTAGCTTTCGCTCCCTGAACGGTCTTGGAATCGGCTGCTCAGAACATGGCACTTCAGAGAGAACAGAGACCACCTATAAAGAGCCTGAGTCTCTGGAGATACAACAGGTCGTTGTGGCAATGAAAACAGAGCAAGGACCCAGCAACAGAGCAGGGGCTACGTGTGGGGGGGAGGGGTCACTGAAAAGCACTGTAACCAGTATTGTATTACCAGAGACGCGGTACGATCCTGAAATTAAAAATGCGACCACAACACAGACATAAGGGGACGCTTTAAACTGGCACCTCCTGACTTCTGAACAGCGCAGCCTCCACGCAGGAATTTTTTGGGGTGGAATGATCCTAACCTGGCGCCCGCGTGCATGGAGAGACGAGTGTGGGGCGTCTCTGACAGCTAACAGTACTCCCCCTGCTCCCCTGCTGGGAGGTGTCCGCTCCTCAGACTTCAGAGAGAAGCAGAAGCACTTTGCAGCTTGTTCTCCTCAGTCCCTCCCTTCCCAGTGTCTAGCTGCCTCTCCCTCAGCAATGTCACCCTGACTTTACCAGCTGCAGCTTGCAGGCGGTACTGTCACGTCTGCTTCCAATCTCGTTTCCACGGCCCAGAGTTCCTGGCTGCCAGGCCCCTAGCACGCTTGGAGGGCAAGCCCTAGAAAGGCTTACACACCGCCAGAGATTATATGATGCTCTACAAAGCCTGAAACAGACTCCAAGGTGCAGGCCACTGGCGCACGAGGAGGAAGACAGAACAGGGGATGGGAAAGAGTGAGTTTTATGGAGCGATTGGCCGATAAGGTCAGGGACTGTCAAGTACAGGAGGCTGCATGAGCAGACAGTGGGAGCAGCCCAAAGGAACGAGGACGGGACACGGTGAGAACAGAGGTGAAGCGAGGAGGAAATGAGGTAGTTTTGGGGGAGATGGCCCGTAGCACAGATCTGCTGCAGGTCGAGAAAGGAAGGGGGAGATATGGTCCAAGTGGCAGGAAGGGACGAGGAACTGGTGTGGCTGGCTGGCTCCCGGCCAACTGCACCCATCACTCTAACTAAAGCCATTTTCCCTCCCAGCTCTCGTGCTACCACGGGATGAAAGGGAGCCGGAGAGGGCTCTCCGGGGCATGCTCAGGGCCGAAGCTAGCCATACCGCTCCCTGTGACCCTGTTCGGCGGGTAGGAGTCCCAGATCCAGCACTGTCGGCTGGACGCCTTTCATGGGCACCATGCGATGCCCTCGCCCGCTCCTGTCTCAGGGCTCATCTGTGCAGAGCCACACTGATTTTCAACCAGTGCACAAGACAGCACGGTCGCGCCTGTTTCCGTCTGAACCAGGTTTATTTCGTTTAGCAGAAGCTGGTTAGGAAGAGGTTTAAATCCAAGTGAAAGACGCCAGCTACCCAAACTGAAGCGAGAGCGTGTCCCACGTTCGGTTCGCACTGGATTAACTAAGCCAGGAGTAGGGTCACTCAGACGCACACTGGGACACAGGTTCTAGCTCTCACCTTGATCTGCGAGTATTCAGGCTCAAACTGCTCCGTCCACAGGTCCTGCTCATAGTAATACAGCCCGTCATTGATGACCTTGGCTAGCTCAGAGCTCATTTTCGCCCTGGAGGTGTGATTGCCTGTGCGATCCCCCCCGGGGTGCCGGCGCAGGTAAGGAGGCGTCTGCGTCACAATCAGGATCTTGTTCACGTCCCTGTCGTCGATCTCGTAGTCCGAGTCCTCGTCCGACCAGTCGGTGAAAGTGTTCTTACGGCCGTCTATCTGCTCCATTTCCTCGTCAAACAGGAAGTCCAGCTCCTCAGGCTCGTCTTGGTCCTTCTGTTTCTGCGGCGCCTTCGACTCCTCCACTTTCTAAAGGCAAACGGAGGAGAGGAGGAGCTGGAGGCCCTGGGGGATGCAGCTAGGACTCTGGGAGAACAGACCCCGTGAGACTTGCTGGGTTTTCAGGTCAGGAGCCAGGGAGAACTGCACATTTCTGCCCTTGATAGTGAATACTGGTCCAGCAAGACCCTGGTGCTGACTCAGCACAGCACATGGAGTGACCCGGCTGTCCTAAAGGCAGCAGGCTCTGTGCTGCTGAAAGACCAGGCCCACCTTCAGCTCACTGCTTTTTCCTCTAGGCCACATGAAGCTGACGGCCCACGTTCAGCCAGGAACGGCTCATATCAGGCAGTGACTCCATGCTCTCAAGGCTGAACGGGATGGGGACAAGAGAGAACAGGGAAGCCACCCATGGGAGTCATGCCCCAGAAGCCACTCCAGTACTAAACCTGCACCTGACTCATTGCGAGAGCTGGCGAGACAACTGCCAGCAAAACCCAGCCAGTTCCCAGACACTGCCCAGCTCCGGTCCCACCCGGTGGCCTGCTACGGGGGGAGAGCCACACAGGCCGCACAGTACCTTGGGTCTGGCTGGGGAAGGCCGAGGCCTCTTCTTCACTTCAATCCACGTCTCTGAATCCAAGTCCGGTAAGCTGGCAGACAGGCCTTTGGGCATAGTCTTCAGGTTGCTGACCTCCTCCGTCTTAGTCGCCACAGGGCTGGCAGAGCGGGGAGAGCCGGGCGCAGATTCTAGATACATTTCGGGACAGACAAGGGTTTTATACATGGTATGCAAGTGTCTGCGCGTCCACCCACCCACGCAGGAAAGGACGGCCCCAGGGCAAGTAGCATGAGCTTGAGCGACTTCAAGGGTCTTATTCTCAAAAAACCTGGAAGGAAAGTCCCAGAGAAAGCTGCCACAGCAGCAAACACCAAGTCCAGAGAAGGGAAAGGCCTTGTAGCAAGGAAAGGCCTGCTAAAGGGAACCCTCTTACCAATGCAGGATTGCGCCGTATGTCGTATTCTCCATAGTTTGTCATGTCTAGATGGAAAGGCCGGAGATTTGAAAAGCCACTCAGGGAATCTGGACACTCATTCTCCATTGAGTTTAGAGAGCCCTGAGAAGTCTCAGCCCAAAGGGTCTCAGGTGCTTGGCCCCTCCTCCATCTTCAGTAGGACCCTTCCCGGGAGAGTCAGGGTCTCAACGGGACAAATTACCAAAAAAAGACATCCACCCTCTATTAATGCCATGAATTCGTGATGGCACTCGATAGCTACCCCCCCCAGTTACACACGCACCCCGACGCGCCCCTCTAACCTGTTTCCTTCTGGAAGCTCTGCCGGGGAACGAACTCGGGGCAGTTGATGAGCTGAGAGAAGTCCGTCTGCGTGTAGTCCGCCATGGGGGGGCCAGGGAGAGGCCATTTTTCTGGCTGCTCCTTTCTCCTGATCTTCTGGTCCACGATCTCCACCACCTTGCTGTCCTTCAGAGCCTGGAGACCAAGCCCCCCGAGCGGTGTTAACTCAGAGATGCCCCTCGAGGGGCAGCCGTGTACCCCAGCTTGGAGGCGAAGGCTGCCTTTGCAGGGAGATGGAGACAGAACCCCAGCGTCTGCGCCGGGGAGGGAGCAAGGTGCTCCCATTGGCTCACGTACCCTGAGGTTCCACCCAGTGGGGCAAGGCAGGAAGTCCGACTTGCTCGGCCTCACCTTGGGCAAGTCCCCCAACTGCCTCAGCATCTTCCCGGAGGTCAGCGGGAAAGCCGGGTTTGAGAGAATTGGGGACCGGACAGGAGGGGAGCGGGCGGAGCTGAGCTTAGCCTGGGAGCCGCGCGGACCAGCCCGTTCCCAGAGGCGACCCCGTCAGGAGCCCTCACCTTGACGATGAGGCCGACGTCCGTGGTCAGGGCCTGCACCCGGTGGAAGCTGGCGATCAAGGTGATGGGGAGGAAGCCTTCCGTGTCCATCTTGCGCCGCAGGAAGAAGTCCCGCTCCAGGTTGTCCACGCTGAAGTAGTACTCTCTGCACGGAGCACCGGCAGCAAAGGAGGGAGATGCAGACTATCACCGCCTTGCTCAGGCACCGCAGACCCCACGAGCCCCCTCCCGCTGGAAGCTCCAGCCTTTCCCGTGACAGCAGGCGTCCTGGGACCGTAGTGAGATGCTGGAAGCTGCCCTGTGTGGCCGCCAGCCGCATGAGGAGCTCGTTAGCGGCGCTGGGCAAAGCGGAGCTCAAGCGCAATCCCTGCCAGGGAAGTTACGTGACTCTCCGGTAGCGGCTCAGCTCTGAGGGGCGTATCAGTTCATGCATCTCCCCAAAAGAGGGCTGGACCCGAGGAAAGGCATCACCCCTGTACTTCGCTGGCCCCTCACCTCGACAGCCAGAGTCCTGCACCTGCAACCCGGCCTGCTCACAGCCAGACTGTTCGCTCTTGCTCGTATCCCAGGGTACCTGAAGGCCCCAACTCAGCCAGGGGTCCCGTCAGACTAGGTTCTGTGCACAGAGTCCCTGCCCCACAGAGTTTATTGTCTAAACAAAGATCATGGGTGGGCAAGAGACCCAGTTTACAGGTGGGGAATTGAGGGACTGAGAGTCAAGAGCCTTGTTCAAGGGAGTCTCTGGCAGAGCAGGGAACTGAGCCCAGGTCTGGAGTCAGTCCCATGCCCTAGCCACAAGCCGCACCCTTCTGGTTTCGGTAACTCCATGGCAGACAGAAGCATCGACTGCCAGGCTGTGGCAAGAACGTGGCTGCGTTCCCTCCTGAGGCAGCGTCTATTGAGTATCTCAGGTAAGTTGGGTACCACGTTTTGAGCCGATTTCGGCCCCCGTGCCGGCTCACGGAGCTTCTCTGCCCCACGTTACACCACGGCAAGAGAGGACAAATCCCAGTCCCTGGCTCTGCTGGCTAGGGTCGCCCCCAGTCCCCAGGGGAAGCACTTACATCTGCCGCTTGATGTAGTCCTTGAGCAGCTCCTGATCCACGCTGTACAGCTCCGTGCTGCTGACGTTATCGAAGTAGTAGGTGATGTTACTGGCGTACTTCTGGGTGCGCGAGCCGTCCGAGCTGTCGAATTTCCGGTAGCCATACTGGTAGTCAAAGTGCGCTGAGAGAGAGGAACAAAGGCAGGACTTTCAGGGGGGCACGTGACATCTATTGTCCCCGGGGCTTCATGATCTTCCTGAGGGTGTGGCATTGTGCTACAACCCAGGCAGTACCACCAGCACCAGCAATCCCAGTAAGGGCCCAGAACCCAGCAGCACTCTGGACAGTCACAAGGAGAACTGCACAGGAACCAATGGAAGGGAACCATTCCAATACAGAGTCCTGCCCCAAGGCAATTCCTGAAATACCACAGCAAACAGAACAAGGGCTGGGGGTAGGTGTCCAGACACTGCAGCAATTCCAGCAGAGACCCCTCCAGCTTTGGAAAGCCCCTGCTGCTACCAGCCGTCTCCTTAAAGAGCAAGGACAGGGACCCAGACAGTGGCAGGAGCTTGAAAACCCTGCCGCCCCCCTTGCTTTAGCCATCAGGAGAGCTGGAAGGTGGAGCCTTTCAGGTGAACAAAGCCCTGGCCGTTGTCACAGCAAAGTCAGCTGGATTTTCATGGCCCCAGCAAATGACAAAACACCACCACATGAACTAGCGGGCTCACGCAGCCCCATCCCCTGGGAGCTGTCCATCATCCAGGAGTCCTCTCTCCTCATTCGTTCTCTCCCCCCATGACGAACACGAGGAAGAGGACTGAGAAGAGACGCTGCAGCTCTGGGCTGGAGCTCTCAACAGCACACTGCAACTCACGGTAGCTCTGTAATTAGTGGCACCGCGCCACGTTTTCCTTTCACGCTCTGTCTTCCGCACTGCCTGGCCCAGCCGGGACTTTGGAGCCCCTTGCTGGAATGGGCATGGCCGGCTCCCCCGGAGCAGTTGCCCCTCCCCCCCGAGACCCTTCACTGGGAGCAGCTATTCTGTCCTGCTCACGGCACAGACCGGCACCCAGCCAGGGGCTGGTGAGGAACTTGCATTTCTCTGAGTGGGGCAGGGCTCTGGCAGCCAGAAACACAAGTTCACAGCGCTGCACTGGGAGGGCTCGGCGCTACCGCGGATACATTCTATCTCAGGGCCTGAGGACAATGGGAGGAAAATTTAACCCAACTAGTGCTTAGGCTCATACTCAAAGCAGATCCAGCCATGCGCTGATGGAGGAGCTAGCCGCCTACTGAGAGGAGACAGGTGATCCAGTGCTGACCCGGGTTTCGCCGGTACCGGGTTCAAGTCCCTATCTGCCAGGCTTCCGGTGTGACTTTGGGGAGGTCACAGTCTCCCTGGGCCTCCGCTCCCCATTTACAGAGGAGGACCGCAATGGGGACCATATAAACACTTCAGAAAGGCCAGTCCTTAACCCTCACTCGGGATGCTCATCCACACATGACTTATGGATCCCACGACACTTCTCAAACCACCAGGCAGCCCGGGTGTCCTGGCCAACGTGCCCTCCACATCCAAGGCCACGTCCGAGGGGGAGAGTTACTTGTGATCCCGCCCCGGTGCTGCGCTAACCGACAGTCCTGAATTGCCTGAATTGTCTGTCTGGCGAAACGCCGAGGTACCCAGAGCACGGACGACACTTTTCTCCGTCTGTGCAGGACCCATTTCTGCGGCTGACCTGTACCAAACTAGGGCTGTTGATCAGCTCCACGGCTACCGTTCCACGTGGTGAGTTACGGTATTTTCTAGCTCGGTGGGTTTTGGCCTGTGGTGAATGCTCGCACCCCAGGTGACCTGAAGAGACAGGGCTGTGAGGAATGAGACAGGCCTGACTGTTCCCAAGTGCACTCAAACACCATCACCCCCAAATCCTTTCCCACCTTCCTGAAAAACAAACCAGCTCCAAGCCCCCATCACTCCAGCAGCAGCAGTCAGTCACTGTCCCCTTACAAAAGGGACTCCGAGGACGGGGTGCAGCCCATTGCTGACTGCATCACGCCCAGTTACAGACACCCAGAACAGGGCTATACGTACAGCGAGTGCCTCCTCTTCCTCGACTCCGGCCCCGGCCTCGGCCGCGGCCCCTGCCCCGGAAGGCTCCTCGCACCGCTCCTCCCTCGCTCTTGACGCTGGAGGTTTCGTCGTGATCAGGCCAGTTCCGCTCATGCTTGTTATCCGGGTGCCAGCCTGCGGAAGAGGAAGGGCGGGCACAGGAGGGACACGAGAGGTGAGGTCAAAGCGCCCTCTGCGGGCTCTGATGTGCAATTAGGCCTGGGGATTGCACCCCAGCCGAGGGACGCTTCCCCCTTGTCCTTTGGCAGGGACCAGAGTCTAGCATCTAAAGCAATTCCATCCCCTGTGCAATGCTCCCTGCACACGTGACAAGGCTAAAGCCCTTCTCTGCTCTGTGCCCAGATGAGCTCTCTACCTCGGGGGCAAATGCTGCAGAGCCTGGGCTTTCCCCGACCTTCTCCTGCCTTGGAGAAGCGTGGCTGGGAAAGGGCCCACCTGGCATTAGCGTACCACGACCGACACCATCCCCAGAGCTTCCCTTTGGATATCGTTCGTAGCGTGCCCCTGACCGCAGCGTCCAGGAGCTGCTCCCTGCCCTTGCAAGTCTCCAACGCCGGTGATGGCTGTGGAAATGCCACCGGCAGGCTGGAAATGCTGCAGCAGCAGCGCCACCAGGTGCTGAGACAGGGGAGCTACCGTCTGACCCCGCCCCCGCCCAGCCCACCCACCTTTCAAATCACTGCGGTTGTTGGAGAGGTGCCGGTGCTGCTCGTTCTGCCGGTTGTTCCGAGAGGCCGTTTTGTCCCTGGGCGCCTCCGCCTTCATGTCTATTTGCAGAGGGACCCACTTGTGCTTGTTGCCTGAATGAGGGCGTGACACAGCTTTAAAAGGAAGAACAAATATTTGCTTCCACCCCCACCCTCCCCGCTCCCTGCATGTTCAAGCAGGGACAGAATCTAGGATGCATCCAATTCCAGGCCAGAAGGCGCTTGGGCCTCTCACACAGATCCCTCTGTGCGGCTCCTGCTGGACCAGTGCCCTGAGAACAGACTCAGACTGCGAACCACAGCACAGGAGGGCCGGGTGCTGCTCCCTTACCCCCAGTCTCTGCCGCTCTGGGGAGCTCAGGGCCATGGTGCTGCTGGTAGAACCACTGGACTTCAAAGCTTTCTGCCCCATGTATTTGGCACTTGCACATGGCCCCAAAGTCACACATGGACCTCGGACCTGACCTGGTGAGCTTCAAAGCACAAAGAGGAGACCAAGACTGTTCTTGCCACTGCGTGCACCTCGCTCACTGCTGGACTGCCTGTTGTGCCCTGGGATCGAAACAGGCTTCCGCCTGGAAAGCCACCTCTTGGGGTCAGTTGCACTTGACATCTCCCAGTACACAGGCAGCCACTGCCCCAGGAAAGATGATGAATGGGGCCCATCCATCCATCCGAGAGGCAGGCTATGGTCTTCCCAGAACTCATCAAGGGATACAGAAAGGTCCCTGTACCCATAAGATATGGAGCGCACTGCCATGCTCCTGATTTTCTAGTTCTGCTGATTTTTGCAGGCTGCTTCTTTCAGAGGTCTTTCAGACGCGTCTGCCCCTCTCTCTGCAATCTCATGGGGACTGTCCCTGCACCAGCAACCGGCTGAGGACTGGTCTACACTGGAACTGACATGGGCATAGTTACATCTCGCAGGGCTGTGAAAAATCCCCATGCAGACAGTGCTAGGTTGATGGACGAATTCTCTCAGGGAGGTGCATTAACTATGTCAATGGGAGAACCCCGCCTGTCGGCACTGGGCGTGTCTACACGGAGTGCTGCAGCTGGGCCGCTGTAGCAGTGTAAGTGTAGACATCCCTGACTCTTTGCTACCCCAGATACTCTGAGAGGGAACAGGAGCGACACCAAGACTCCTGGAGGGCAGAGGTGGCCGATGCACAGATTCCAGGCCCGGCACCGGCTGCCCCCTCAGATCCAGGGACAAAGCCTCACTCCCTTCCACGCCTATCCATTATCTCTTGTTTACAAGCAGCTACATAGCCCAGGTTCCACGGCCTCTAACATCGTCCAGCAGGAGACCCCCTCGCCAGCTGATCCCTACCAGCAGAGGTTAGCTAATGCCCTCTCCCCAGAGGCTGTAGAAAAGAGGAACTTCCCCTGGAGCTGAACAGAGCTGGACTAGTTTGGATCAAACAGAGTAGGGGAGCGAATCCCAGAGCAGAGGGACACTCATGGGAAACACCCTGCAAACAACTGATGCAGGTCCACTCAAAGCTGTGGCTGCACTGGGGGGGAGAGAAGGAAAGGGAGGGTTGGGGAGTCTCATTGTTGGTAGGTGCCAGGCCATTCAGGGCTTCATAGGCCAAAAGCCAGTCACCGGTAATTCTATCCACAACCCAAAAGGGAGCCAGGGCGGATGGCGAAACAGCAGGACTCTCTGCTTAGCAGGCACCATGCCTTGCTTCTGCACCAGCTTGTGAATGGATTCCAGATGCAGCCCCGAGGGACGCAGGTTACAATCGCCCATCTGGATGTGGCCAGAGAACTCCGATAGCCAGGGCAGCAGGACATCAAAGGTCACGATGCCATGGAAGCTGGCTCGGCCAGAACCAAATCCCCAATCTCCCGGCAGCCCCCCGGGATCTCGCCCACCCCGCCCCCATCCTCACCTTTCTTCTTCTGGGCCAACTTCTGGTTGTCGTCGTCCCCGTTCTTCTCCTCCCCGGACTCGTCCGATTTGGTTTTCAGGTTCTCTTTGCCATCGCTCCCGTCCCCTTTCTCCTGTTCTTTCATGTCTTTCTTGATGGGCAGCTTCCGGAGGGGCTGGGGTTTGGGCGGCTGCTGGAGACAAGAGCGAGGCAGGTGAGGCAAAGGGTGGTGGGAGCTGGCTCAGGACAGACTCCGCAGAGCTGGTCAGATCCACCTACCAGGGCCACGCCCATCTGGCCCCGCAGAGGGGAAGCGGGAAGGACAGTCACTAGTCTGGGGATGGGATCCCAGCATCTCACCTTGGGGAGACATCAGGTCCTGGTAAAGAGCAGTTTAGCTATCAAGGGCTTGAAGACAAGCTGGCACGAGCTTTGCCTGCACTATCATCACTCCCAGTGCACACTCGGGCCTGGTACCGACAAGAGTTGTCCCCCCACTCCCACGAGGGGGGAACAACAGCGGGGAGAGGATTCCTAAATACAGGGAGGGGACATAAGGGATGCTCAGAGCTGCCTGTTGCATTGAGATGCTGGATCTGATGAAGATTCTCACCACAGGGGGGAGAGGCAGGGTAGCAACGGGGCACTGACAGACAGCAGCTATTGCATGGCCAGGAAAGGAATGCTGAAAGGAAGGTGCCCAAAAATAGAAGGACTTTGACAGCTCCAGCATCTTGGCTGCAGCAGCGCGGGGCCATGCCCCTCATGAGTGCCAGCGTTAGCAGGCACCAAGCCACGGGCTGTTCTGCTTTCACCTGGGTAACTCGACCCCCGTCACCAGAGAGCCGGCTTACTGCACTTCCCTGCCCGACTCGCTGTGCCCGGGGTTCAGAACAGGATCCAGGCTCCCTGGCCCAGAATAGCACCGCTGAGCGAGGGAGCCCAACGTGCAGGGAATCCCTAAAAGGAAATCCTCTGTACCCGGGACCACAGCAAGCTATTCCTGGCTGCCTCCTGAGCCGATGCCCTGCACCCCGAAGAGTCGCTCAGCTGGAGCGACCAGCGCTACAGCAGGAGAGAGGCAGTGCCCACAGGGCCATGACCTGAACTCCAGCTCCGACACCTCCCCCCCCCCCAGAAAACAACACCGATGAACGCTCTTGGCTGAGATTCCCCTGGGGCCTCCTGCCTCCATGATGAGCAGTGCACAGAGGGGCTCTCCCATGTAACCTACCGTCCAACATGTGCTAACACACGGAGAACATACGTGGATTACAGCCAGCTGGGGGCTGCTCATGTATGGAAGTGACAAGGGAGCAGCCTGGAGGGTGCGAGCCTTCCTGGCACACAGGCCCTTCTCCCAGCAGGAGGGTCATCTGTGCTGACATACCGCAGACAGGGCTGGCTAAGGCGGTCATGAAAGTGCAGTTTTAACCAGCATGGGGTCACTGGCTTCACAACCGGACCACTTCCTTCTGGCCTGCAAAGGTCCCAAACTCTATCTGTTTTGGAGATTAGTGGGCAGGGGAACATAGGAAGAAAAAACAGTTTCACCTCAAGGGTTAATTCTAGAGGACAACAGTGCAGAACTGGAGGGTCAGGGAAGGGGAGGAACTCCAGGCTGAAAGAGGAACTGGGAGCTGGGCTAGAGGAGAGATGCCATCTCACCTCCACTTCAGGAAGCAGCATGTTGTGATACCAACTTCAGAACAGCCGCACAAGCTGAGGGCATCTGGCTTCATTTCTCCCTCGGCTTGAGAAGGCTGCAGGAGCCTGGTATGTTCTGAGCCACAGGGAGGTCGTGTTTAGAAAGCTGCATTCATCCCCTCAGGCACACAGGTCACTGTAATTGTGCTGATTTGGGGTATTCTGAACAGCCAAGTGTCTTCTCAGTGGGTAGATGAAAGTGTTTCCAACTCACACAAGCAAGTGGAAGCTTTGTACAGAATGTTCCTCACTGACTGCTCAAACTGCTCCTTTAGCTTTTTTTTTATTATTAAAGGGACAATCCAAGTCCCGTCTCAAATCTGAACCGTGTAAAAGCAATCTTTTACCCAACCTAAGCAACACACCCAGGCTTGTGTGTTGTTCGCAATTCTGACAAACCAATTCTGACAAACCCCTACTCTTCCAACCCAAACATCGTTGCCTCCCGAACTGGAATGCAAAACCGCCTAGGAACGGAAGTGAAACAAGACCTGCAGGATCTACGATTTTAACAATAGATAGAGGAGATTCTAGCTCTTACGGTTGCAGGGATCGCCTGTAAACATCACTCTAGCATAAAGCTGATGCAATGCCATCTTGCCGAGGCTGCCCGCGGCCTCGGCACCTCCGCTGCTGCTCAGAGCTTTGTTCAACAGCAGCAGCCTGAAATTAATAAGTGCTTGGGTCAATTTCATGGCAACAATTCAGAACCCTGTGGTTACAAGGAAACTGACAACAACGGGGCCAATTTCATGTTGCTGCTGGGAAAGCAGTGAGCCGCTGAGACATGCGCTGGTGCTCTTCACTGGGTAAGTCTTTATAAGAAAGGTGACTACATTTAGCAGACCCAACTGCTGCTCCTTTCTAGTAACACAAGGGGGCTTCAAGCTCAGGAACCCACTAGCAGGAGACTACACATGATAAACCACATCCTGAGCAGGGTCCAGAGGCATCACCTTGGTAGGAAGCTAAAGAAAGCTGGCTGGGCTCGAGTGCTGCCTGAGGGCAGCTGGGCCTTTTAGTACGTTGAGTTCTCTGGTTACTGGGAGGCTGCTGAATGTGTCAAGAACCAGAGGGTGTATAAGGGAGACAGAGGGGACCCATTAAAGGTGAGACTAGTCTGAAGAAGAGCCAGAGAGCGAGAAAACAAAGAGGAAAACAGACACTGAAAACAGCACAGGGAAATATACACTGGCCTGTTTTGAGAAAAAGAAAAGCGAAGGGAACAAAAAGCAACTCACACAAACTTACATTGTAAAGGCATTAGAATCTGCCCAGAGAAATACAGTTAAGAAACATACACAAACAATACACAGCTGTTTCTTCCTTGCATTCCAGGGAGTAGCAGCCTAGCTCTTTCCACTGTGGCTAGCAGGATTAGTCCATCAACTAGCAGGTCTCAGGTATCTTTTCCGAACCCTACTATAATAATCTGTGGTGCTATTGGTAAAATAGGCATTGAAATGTGATAAAGGAAGATTTCAGCTGACAGTGTCTATTTCAGCTGTTTTAGGGACAGAGAAGCCCTCAGGAGACCTTGCTTCCAGAGGAAAAGCCCACAGGACATCTTTGTCTCGAGCAGTCAACTTTTCTAGAGCTCTCTGCCTTCAGAGAGAAGAAGGGACATCACTCATTCGCCAGGGAAAGCTCGGATGTTGCCGTACAGTAGAGGGTTTTGTTCGCAGGGTCGTGCTTCTTACCTGGATGCTCTTGTGGGCTATTTCTCCAGGGGTCGGCCAGTTCGTGGCATCACCAAAGTCACCGACCTTTATTCAAAAAACACAGAGATCTCGTTAGTACAGTAATCTCAAGCGCTGGTTCTGATGGGCTGCTTCCTCGCATTCAATAGGCCAATATCCCTCCTCCCCCTTCCAGACCACAGGGCCTGGGCTAGAGGATCGGACCAACAGTCCTGACACCATCCAGCAGCGTCCAGTACCAGATGCTTCAGAGAAAGAGACAAGAAACATCCTCGTGGACAGCCATGGAATAAAATGCCCAAAGGGGACGTTGCTGCCTACCCCGGGGGATCCAAGGTTGGTTTATGCCCTGAAGCCTCAGGGTGTATAACCCTTAAAATCCTGTCTAAGAAGCGTGAATAATTATTATCCACATAAAGTGTCACCCTCTTTAAAATCCTGTTAAGCACTTGATCTCAGTGACCTCATGGGCAACAAGTTTCACCGGCTAGTTATAGATGGCATAAAATATTATTGTCCGGTGGTTTTAAATGTGCTGCCTTGGAGTTTGTTGAACATCCCCCTATTCTTGAATGATGGATGAGTGCACCGCAGACCCACTCTGGGCGCTTCGCTGTACCTTCCTACTGCTAGCTGGCCACAGAGCTGGATGACCCTGCTTTTAGCTCAGAGAGAAGACGGTCACATGTTCAGAGCCACAAGGGTCAGGTTCAAGCCCCGTGGCCAACAGCTCACCCAGATGAGCGGTGTGATAAAATCAGAAATAGCAGCTGCTGACACCCTCTTTATACTCCTCACTACTGCGTGGAAGGATCATCTCTTCCCTAGGCCAACCTGCTCTCTCCAGGCCCCTAGGCAATTTTGTTGTCAGTCTCTAAATCCCCTCTATTTCCGCAATCAGATGTCTGGAGCTGAACTCCAACATCATCCTGGTGCCGCCTGGTGGGGTCAGACCACAACTGCAAGGCTCGGCGGGGTTTCAGCCCAGCCCCGTTTCCCTTAAAGAGGAGTAATCCAGCTGGGATACCGAATTCACTTTGAAGTTCATTCTAAACGCTCGTGCCACCTGGCGGCAGATGACTGCAGGGCTCACGCACATTAAACAGCACAATTGCAATCAAGTGCTGCCAATTACGCGAGCCAGCAGCAGCAGAGCTCTGTGCTCAATTGAGGCAAGAACAGGCATCTGGTTTCAATTCAATCCACCCAGAGCAGCCACCAAGGCCACTCACAACACACCATTCATGCGCCTTCCCCTGTGGGGCTGGAGCTTGCCAGCAAAGCGGTTTGGTTTGCAGGGAGTTAGACCGTTTATTGGTGTCTCCACTCGATCTAGTTTTCAGACCTGATTCTTTGAGAACGAGAGGTGTTTGCAGGGGGAAAGAGGCAGGGCGTGGCTGTCGCTTCCCAACCAAGCAGGGGAGGAACGTTAACGCCACAAGACGTTATGCTATTTTGCTTGTAGGGCTTGCCAGGGCCGGGGAGGGGGATCAATGCCAGCTCGGGGCGCTCCCGGTCGAGTCGGACCTCTGCTCTGGTGCTGGGGTCAGTGCCGACTCCATCGGGGTGTCCTGAGACGGACGGCTCTCTCCTTTTTCATTCTGGGTTTGAACGACTTACAGATGCGACACTTGTCGCTTATGTGTCCTTCTAGACACCTTAAATGGCTAACGTGTGAGTCGCTGTGGGAATGGGGCACTTACAACAATCGCATGGTTTAAAGCCTGAGGATCCCCAGGGCATCCCCCATCCCTAGGCTGAGTCCCATCCGGGACCAGCTATCTAGAACGAATACTAAGGGTAAATACTGAACTAAACACAACTATTTTACAAAGAGACACACTGAACTAGGCGAAAGCTAGCTGAAGTTCCCGCACCATCACTGGCAGCGGGAAGGAACTGAGGGTGGGGGGGAGTCAGCAGCACCCCTTATATTGTGCCATGCAGGTGCCACTCCAGGGGGCGCCAGAGCCTGTCCCCTACGGATACTGCTAAGGGAAAAACTTCCGGCACTGGTGCATGCGGTGAGCACACACCTAATATGGACTGGACATGAGCAAGCACTCGAAGAAGAAACAACGGCCTCCGAGGGACAGCACGGAGCAGGTCCAAGCGGGTGGGGAATGATGGTCGTTCTAGGCACCCACATGGTGCTGTGCATCGTCCATCCGCTTCACCGACATCGATCCATCCGCGCGGGCACATGGGCTCACACCCACCCCCCGGGAGGCGGGCAGGCATTGCACCCAACATACAGGTGGGCAGAGGGCACCAATTTAAGTTGTGCCCGTCACCGTGGCATCTAGGCACAACCCCTGCCTCTGAGGGTGCTGAGGAGAGCCCTAGGAGATGCTCTGATGACAGGTCATATGCAAGAGCCTGGCTGGACTGACAACCCAGAGTGGCACGCTCTTGTAAACGCAGCAGCTGGGAGAAAAGTGCCCTCTACAGCACTGCCATGTCCCAGAGCTGGGCACTGCCATGGAAGCACCACACGCTGCTGGAGGCACGCGCAGGTTTCCGGCGGCCACCCAGAACCAGCGGCTGTGCAGAGCTGCAGGGTGTGTGGGTGAAGAGCCACCCCTGGCTGCTAGGGAGTGGAAATGCATGCACTATTCAGAGAGCTTGCTCCCCGGTGACGTAACAAAAATACTGCCCTAAGTGGCAGGGGAGGCAGCGTGGTCTAGTGGACAGAGCAGTGACCTGGGAGTCCAGGAGACCTGGGGTCTAATCCCAGTTCTGTCACTGACCTGGGGCAAGTCACTTCCCCTCCAATGCTTTGCCTGTCTTGTCTGTGAGGCTAAGCGCTCTTGGGGGCAGGGACTCTGTCTCCCTACGTGTACGTACAGCGCCCAGCACACTGAGTCCAATCGCGGCTGGGCCTCTAAGTGCTGCTGCAATGCAGAAGACAAACAGCGAGCGCCAGGTAATACCCCACCAGA
Source organism: Trachemys scripta elegans (assembly GCF_013100865.1). Classification (NCBI taxonomy): domain Eukaryota; kingdom Metazoa; phylum Chordata; order Testudines; family Emydidae; genus Trachemys; species Trachemys scripta. The sequence goes on from NC_048305.1 coordinate 4,137,434, forward strand.
AACAGGAAGAGGCAGAGGCAGACGTACCTTGCTTCCTTTCCGCTGCCTGGGGTTTGCAGCCCTCACCACTTTGGCTGGAGTTGTATGTTCTGTGAAAGTAAAACAGAGGCGTTAATACGCAACACCAAGCGTTGCTAGAGCGTTAACCTCAATGGACAGTGGAGAGAGAAAGCCACGTGCTGGCACTAGCTGAGTCCTCTCCCTACCTGGGCCAGAGTCCCTCTTAGATCTTCCCAATGACCCTTCTCTTCCCCACAGTGCACCAAGGTGAGTTACCCATCCAGCCCTTAGAAAGGAGGAGGGGAAGGGTTTGTCCACACCGGGCCCAAGCCCCAATTCCATGCACACACACCAATCAACCCGACTCAGGTCAGCAAGCACTGGGTCTTAGGGGTGAGTCAGAACTGTTGCGATTCAGGTCGAAGCCCTGGCCTTTTGCAATGTGGAAGCAGGGCCAGCTGCAGACCCAAGTCGGAGTCTACATAGTGCAGCATGGACACGTTAGCGCAGCTGTGAGACCAGATCCAGCCACTGTAAACCCAGGTTACCAATGCAGTGCAGACAGACACTCAATCACGGCCTTGGAAACATGCCCAGGTCCCAGTGTCCTGGGCTTCGCACGCAGCACAGATATCCCCTACGTGACCAAATCCGGAAGCATCCAACCCCTCTCGTGGGGGGAGGAGGCGGAGATCCCAGGAGGAAGTGTAATGAATGGGACAGGCTGGACCTTGTGATTCTGAAAGGAGCTCACCTGCTCTCTGCTGGATTGGCAGAGTGCAGTGTCTCTCTTAACTATTCGCTCCGGAGTCCAACCTTCTCCGCTCCGACCCAAAATCAACAACCCAAATCACTCCAACGGAGAGTCCCCATTTCACCTCTGGGCGCACGGCAGAAACAGTCCCAAACCTCTACCGATGCTGGGCCACAAAGACTTGAAAGGTCACCTGCCACAACCATGATCGCGGAGGCTGCAGACCCTGGTCCAATTCCCGGCACCACCCTTCCCCAATCCACTCATCACCCAGCCCCCCAGGCAGGGAGAGTTACACTCCAACTGACAGCCAGCGTTTCCTATTCTCCACCTCTACGCTACACACCCCATTTATACCAAGGGATCTCTCCCTGCAATGCACGAGTCGGGGTCAGTCTCACGGGTGCAGCTTTGCTCACTAAGAGGCTGGCCAGTCCCACCCCAGCCGGCTCAGCCCAAGCGAGAGGACACTAGCCCTTGGCCGCCTGCAGCCGGGTGTCTCCCCTGAATTCACAAGCAGAACGGGACAGTTAGGCATTTAACACAGACATCTAGGAAGTGTGAGCACACAGAGAGCGACATTACTGCACGGGGGTCAGTCAGGGCCCTTCACGTTAACATGGAGGGACAAATGCCCAACCCCCACCACGGCTAGTGAATACAGACAGACCTGCAATGGCTATTACTAAGGGAGTAAATGCCAGGGCTGACAACAAGGCAGAATTACACCCAGCATGGCAGGGCTGACAGGGACGACGACCAGGGAGCGAAGGAACAATGGCGACTGAATTAGGAGGGCTTTTTAGTACCACCAAAGCGCTCCTTGTGTGGACGGAGTGACACTGCCTTTGTACCGGTGCAATAAACCTGCCTCACCTCCCAAATGAAACAAATGATACCGGTACGGGTGCACCGTTTGTCAGTATAGCTGTATCCAAGCTAGAGAGGTTTGCCTGTCTTGTCTCTGCTGGTCACGGATCGCACCCCTGACTACACAGCTATGCCAGCAGAAGTCTGTGGTGTAGACCTGGCCTTCGCTTCCAATCTGCAGAGTTTGAAGCATCCACACAAAAGCCCACCTGAACACTGAAGCTAGGCGATCTATTAAGACTCTAGCACATCCCTGCATATGGTTTATTTTACAAACAGGATTCAGCCAGGTTCTGTGATCCGTCTGCAAACCCCATCACAGCGTAGGCTTGTTCGCATGGTTAGCGGACATGACCACATGGTGGTTTGATCTGATCTACGCTGCAGGACAGCACACCACTGGCCGTGTTGCAGGCCGGGGGACTTCTCCTGCTGCAACTAGCTTCTGAGCAGGCCTGTTTCTGGGATGGAGACCAGCCCGGAGACTTGTCCTCCACACACAGCCCCTCCCACACTCAGCATGACTGCCAGCTTGCTCAACTCCGACACAGCTCTTGGGAGGAGGGGCAGTGAAGTTCTGCTTGTTCTGTAAAGCACCACGCAAACTGAAATCTGCTGCATAAGCAGTAGAACAAGCGAGCCCTCGAGCAGCTGGGCACCAAAATGGCTTGATGAGCTTGGCTTTTCCCGAGAGGGTGGTGGAGCGATTTTAATGAGGGACACGTGGCCCTGGCTGCCCGGCGTGTCGTATGTGCGCCCGGCTCCTCGCAACTGCTCTGATCTCGGCAAAAGGCAGCAGCTGTGCGAGCGCCCTCTGCCAGGCAGCAACTGGAGACACACAGCTCCACGGGAAGGGAGCAGCTGAGGCTGTCTCTACCGGCTCTCCTCCCGTCCCCTCCCCTAGCAGGTGGGCAGAGGGAATCAGCTGCCCTGAACTGGCCATGACAGTTTGAAACAGTGCAATCCCGATCCAAACAGCTGCCCTAGTGGGCAGGATTGCAGCACGGCTCGGTGGGGTATTCCTGTTCGAGTGGCTCCATGGATGCTGGTAATACCCCCTTCCACACTGCATGCATGGGCCCCCAGCGCATGCCCTGCACAGGAGCATCCATGCAAAGACCAGCATGCGAGAGCGCAGATGCGTCCGCTGCACACAGAAGCCTCAGTTGTACAATCACGGGACTCTGTCGGGGCTGGCCTGGAAAGGGAGAGGTTCAGCCGTGGCCCCTCTCAAGGCAGGCCGGGCGAGCACTGCCATGTGTCACGGCTGCCACCATTAATTTCAGGGGGCCAGTAGAATAACTATGGTCTCCATTCAGTAAAAGGCCACAGAAGAACAGAGCAGCATCCATGACCCGCTGCACAGGTGAGGAAGGATGGGCTTGTGGATAGGGCACTTGCCTGGGGCTCAGATCCTGGGTCTGCCACAGCCTGCCTGTCCCACCTTGGGCAAGTCGCCATTTCTCTGTGCCTCAGTTCCCCACCTGACATCAATCACCAGCTGTAAAACGGTGATAATACAACGTGTGCGTGTGTGCGCACGTACAGCGCCTAGCACAATGGGGGTCCCGGATTGTTTATTTTGGCGTAGCAAGTGGGGCCTCCAAAACAACTTCCTTTCTCCCACTCTTTGGCTATTTTGACAGCAAACTCGTTGGGGCAGGGACTGTCGCGCAGCACTATGCGAGCCTGGCACCTCTGGGCACTAGCGTAATGACGACAAAGCGCTGCACAGGAGCGTGGGAGGTGGACGAGACTGTAGGGGGCAATTAAATGCTTTTCCTCTCACCTACACTTGGCATCCTCCTTCCACCCCCCCACGCCCCACAGAGAGAAAACCCTGTCCCCCTCCAACATCCAGAAGATGCCCTGGAATGCCCTGCATTTTTATGCCTGCTAGATGGTCAGAGAACAGCACTGGGGTGAGGTTTTTTCAGCTCCAGCTTCTCTGTGCCACTGACCCCGAGGCAGGTTTACTGCAGCCACCCTGAAAATATACCGGGGCTTAACTCCAGCTCCACTTCAGTTCTGCACCTCACCTTTAAGGGGTGCTGGGCCCAATATTTCACCCCTAGATGATTTTCGTCCGCTAAGTCCACAGAACTGTATCTGTGCTCCCTCCCAGGCACTAGGTGTCCTGCCCAGAGGAAGGCTAGTGACCCAGTACTCGAAGAATGTTTTTTAAACAGTTTGAAAACATCTCTGAGTAAAGCCTGGGCCAAGGGGAGCACAACGTCGCCATTGTAACATCTGGCTGGAATTTCAGTTGTGAAATTGGTTTACAAGGTTTGATGCAGCTGGTTCAGAGACGGTGGCTTTAAAAGCAGGCGGGTCACATACGGGACTTCACACATGCTCACAACCATGTTATACCGTACACGGATCGTGTCTCTAACCCCCCCCCCTTTTTTTTTTTAAACGCGTGCTGTGGGATGGCTCATATGCGGCACGTGTGCGCTTGACTACAGATGCACTTCAACGCTATGCACCCCTCTCCCTGCCCATACTTCTCCCCAGCCCTCCGCCGCACGCTCCTGGTACCACAGGCAGAACAATGCACTGCAGCCAGCCAGGGACGAAAATGAAGATAACTCCTCAATTCCGTTTTACCACCCTGCGAGCGCCATAGCGGCCTCACCAGCAGGCAAGAGCTCACGCACACACCAGGAAGAGCCAGCTCTGCAAATACCAACCCTGCACATCCATGAGACAGCCAGCAGACCCCCCCCCCACCCCCAATCCCCAGGACCCATCCTCTGCTGAGTGAGGGGAAAGGGAAAGGTACCATGCACTGGGCACCCCCCGTTCCGGAGGCAAGCCCAGGGTTCTGCAGGGATAGAACGATGGGCACTGGTACCCCTGCAACATTGGCTCGGTGGCTTTATTCCAACAGGGGGAAGGGCAGGAAGAAGGGGCTGGAGGAGCATGGACATCCCATTAGCAGCCCCAGGCGACAGCAGATTAGAAGTGGCTGGGAGCCGCGCTGTGCCACAGAACGCCCTGGAAGCTCACTGCTTCTCGGAGCCAGCCTGCGTTACACAGGTGCTCAGACTAGGCGGTCAAAACGGTCCCTTTTCAGGCCTTAGCGCCCAGGAGTGGGGCCAGGGCGCCGAGCTGGGCACACTGAAGCGCCAATGAGCCAGAATAAGAAGTGGCAAAGCAGAGTTTCCCCGTCAATTCCCCCTTCAAAGGGTTCCCGAGTGGGATTTCACTTAGACACCAGCTCCCTGGTTCTGGAATCCTCCTTGCTAGCTGGCACTCATCCACCGTCCTCGTCCTCCCACAGACGGCGATGCCAGAAAGCCGAGCCCGCAGCACAAGCGCCCACTCGCTGGAGCCATGCTCACCATTAAGCTTTTACTTTCCTTAGTGGAGGCAGCAGAACTCTTTCCAAACAGCCCCTGAATTCTCCACTCCACGCCCACAGAGGTCACCAGCTAAATATAGCTTCAAAAGGCACCTAGAGATACAACAGAAACCCCGGGCCTGCTTTCCAACCGCATCTGGAGCTCTCGCTGACTTCAACAGTAGCGGCGAACGTTCAGCCCCTCTGAAAAATCAAGCCGCTAACACATGGAATTAACTATACGGCACAGCGTCTTCAATTTACACCGTTAGCGGGTGTGTCTGGGGGAAGGGGGGGGGGATCCCCTACCCCTCCTCCCCTCCCTGCTGCCACTGTACCAGATATAATCCCTCCAGCCTTCCCCTGGGTTTCAGCTCCCCCCCAGACTGCAATCCTGCGCCTAGAACTCAGTGAAGCACCCCAAGACAAATCTAATGCACAATTTCATAGGTATGTCCTCCGGGATGCCCAGCAGCACCGCTAGGAGAGGCCCTCTTCCCCAACTAACAGGAGAGGGACACATGGTCGAAAGGAACGAACACAGCACAGGGAGCCAGGAACTCGGCTAGTCTGGCTGCCTTAAGAGCCATCATTTAAACCTGTCCTCATCTGCAAGATGGGAATACTACTCCCTTATCGTACGGAGGAGCTGGGAGGAACGAGGTTTGTGGGGCGCTTTAAAAACGGAATGTGCCAAGCATGGGCTTGCCAGGAGAGTTTTGAGCACTCTGTTCCACCAAGATCTATGTGGAGAGAATACACAGGACAGCAAGAGAGAGACGGGGGTAAATTGCTACCTACGGACAAAGGGCTCGAGATGAGTGGATCGCACTTCCGACAAACGAGAACACAGAGGGCGCGTGACCCAGCCAACTGTTGCATATCATGATTATCCCCACACACACACACACACACACACACACAGCAACTGGGAGGCCTGCAGTGCCCCTACAGGGATAAGTGACTGCTGGAGTACAAGCAGCTGCTCACACCACCATCCTCTGCTCGGCTAAGTCAGCCTGGCGGATCCTAGGTGCCACCAGCAAAGGGCGTTGGTGCGGGATATTTCCCTCAGTCGCTTGTCGTGGCTGGGTGGCTCAGCTTATCGCAAAGGCTTCAGCCGAAATGAATATTTATTTTTTTTTTTAAACCAATGCTCATGGAGAATTATATACCATCAAGCTTTGTGAAGGAGACATTCCAGTGAGGCCCTTCCTGCCCACACCCACGCATGGTAAAGAGCCCACGGCACATACCTGACAGATACCACCAGCCTGGATGCGTCTGCACTAAGCTAAGCTTTTTTTGGTACTTTGCCCCCCCAGTTGTTCTGGGTGGGGGTGCTGGTGTACATACGGCTCCAGGGAGCACCAGCGTTTTAGCACCATGTCACCTAAGCCTAGCGTAGTCCACGCTCTGGCGTCCCTCTCTCGGCGCTGACTCAGTGAACATCCCTAGCTTATACCTGGGCACAAAGGCTGCTGCACTGGTCTATGCAGTCCCTGCACCACCGGTAAGCAGCTCCTTATTTTGCAAATGGTATAAAGGGCCTGCTAACAAAGCCACTCGTGAATTCCAAATTAAACCCAGGTCTGAATCACTCCCTTTCACATGGCCCTTTCTGCGCATTTATCGTACGCCCAGGGGACGCTAGAACCCCCCAGGAACATTCGCGGCACTGTACTTTGTCCAGCTCCATTACGCTACAGCGTGCACAGGGAGAAAGAGAAAACCAGCACAGCAAAAATGCCAGAGGACGGCAGACCCCACCCAAGCCGGCCCTGCAGAAACCTACCCAGCCCAAACCTGGTACACTGCAGGCATTGATAGAGCAGCTCGCACGCTGAGGAGAGGGTGGAGCATGCGATCTCTATGGAGGAGGACACCTCCGATAGAAGCCCGCACCAACTGCCTCACAGCTGGACTGAGGACACGTACTGGGGGACGGTGAGGAACCAAAGTAACGCGACGGCAAACCTGATTTAAGAAGTCAGGAGACTTCTGGCAGAAAGACAACAGCTCCCTGGCGAGGGTGGAGCAGATATGCAGCTTTCCACGAGCCCTATCATATGCACCAAATGGATTTGGCTCAAGCCACACTAGTCTCAATTATTGCATGTGACCTCAAAGCCACAATTCCTTTCCAAGTGTACGTGGGCAATGCCTGCTTGGATTACCATGTGCCTGCTTAGTATTTATTACTGGTGTTCCCAGAACTAGAGGCCAGAGTGGACCTAGGGCCCCATAGTGCGAGGCGCTGTACGAAACACTTACTTGTGAGAGTCCCCACCCGGAAGAGTTTACAGTTTAAATAGACAAAGGACGGGAAGGGAAGCTAAGGGCCAGAGATTTTGCCCAAGGCCACAAAACAAGTCAGTGGCAGAGCGAGGAACAGAGCACTGTGGGCTGTGGCTTGAGGCCTGAGTTATCTACTCCCTCACGCTGTCTCGCTCCTGGGGAATTTCAGATCACAGGACAGCCCCACCATTTCTGGGTCTTGCTATTTTGCTAGCTGGTCATTTCAGGGGGCTGGGTGGGTGAGAATGACACAAAACTGGTTTGGCTTCCCTGAATGGTTTGAGGAGAAAGTAGCATTGTCACAGGCAGACACCACAAGTGGGGAAGTCCAGCCAGGCTTTCAGGTTAATGAACGCCTGTCAACCGTATGCACTAAGACAGCCACTGAAACAGGTACCAAGGACAACGCAGCAACACAGCTCAACTCCAGCTCATTAGCGTTTGCAACATGCTTTGAAGATGAATCGCACTATGGAATGGTGAAGTGTTACGCTCAGGCTAGGAGACATGTTTACTTATTACCTGCTTGGGGAAATCAAAACCAGAGCTTTAGCCAGCCTGCCTTCTCCTTCTACAAGCAGCTCACAATGGCTTTCTAAGGGATCGAAGCAATCCACGAGACACCCCTGGTACCGCAGCACAGGCCATGCAACTAGGTAATGGCACATTGCAAGGACCTGCGTGGCAAACTATTCCTACAGTGCGGAAAAGGACCACCACCAAGGTATCTGCTGGGACTGGGCATTTCAAAAGGAGCCTAGGTGCTCTTAGCCCACTTAATTCCAACAGTAGTTGGGCACCTTGCGCACCTAACTCCCTTAGGCTCCTTTGAAAAGACCAGCACTTTAGACTTCCAGATGCTTAACAAGATTTCTAAAATCCAGACATTTAAATGGACAGAGAGACCATCCCATCACCACGACTGCCCAGAGCGCTTACTCCACGGAGTACCCCCAGGGCGGGTGCACTCATGTGTACATGAGCCACTGGTGCTGAGTCTGGGGGGCTACGGGGCTCAGCTCCCTCCCCCAAAAAGCCCGGCTGCCCTGGCAACTCTCCCTGGCGTTCCCAGCACGGTAACGTGCCGCTGCAGCAGCAGCAAGGTTAGCCCAGCCCGAGGAGGTCAGGGATTCTGGCTGTCTGCCAAGGCTGTCCCGAGGAAGGAAATGGTGATTTTGAACAGTCCATCTCAGCCAAATCGGAGCGGAATTTAATTGGAGAAAGAGGAGGCACTTTTCTAGCCCAAGGAGACTCCCCCCTCCCCCCAGTGAATACCGCAGGTCTGCTGCAAACAGTGGAAATGAAAGAGCTTCTTGAAGAATCCTGGATAATGGAAAGTGTTAGACAACCTAAACCTAGGTCAGATCAGCCCTCCCCTTAATACAATACAATACATAAATCCTCATGTGTCAGGGCGTAAAAAAGCCACCAATGGGGGGGGGGGGGGCGAGAGAAGAGGAGAGGAGACTCTCTCTATAGACGGCTTATTCCTTAACTGTCTATTCAGAGGAAGATGCAAGAATCCCTGAAAGCAGCTACCAGATGCAGGACAGCGGACTAGAGACAACACTGGATATTCCGGTTAGACAAGTACTGGGCTTTGCACTGACTCAACACCCACTCTTGCCAGGCAATTCATGCAGCAAAATGCAAGCACCAACACTTGATGGAGTGTGTGAGGCATAGAGCTTGCACCTTTTGGGGGGGGAGAGGAGGGGCGGCCGCTTTTTTAGGTGTATTAAGAATCAGCCTGTTTAATAGTGATGGTTTTGTTTGTGGCACTATCTACTTTACTTCAATAACCAAGGAACACTTTGGAGAAAGGATGTCTTTGTTAAAAGACAAGAGACACTTCCCTCCCGCCCTCCATCTCTGCAGCCAAGGTGATGCCAGCAAGACTCCTGCACTTGCAAGGAAGAACCGATTCCACACATGGGATATTTCTAAAAGATAAAAAGACCCTGAAAAAAATATTTGTTATGTCAGCTTTATACATTCTAAAACAAACAAAATGTAGTCAGAGCCCCAAGGTTTAAAAATTCTTTAAAGCACATAAAGGCAGAATTGAAACCTACTTTAAACTGCCAATTTGCCCCAGTTACAGCCATCAGTGCAAACCCTTAGTACAGATGGGCAAAGCTGCAGTTATTTGCCCCAGTGCAACGTAGCTTAATTTCATGGGAACGGCAAACTGCCCTGACAAACTGTGGCTTGGCCCATCTACACTAGCAGACTGCACCAGTGCAGCTGCTCTGCTGTCCGAAATCCCCAGTAAATGAGGTGCGACAGTCCCAGAGAATGAAGCTGCCCAGTCATTCACACAACAGATATTGCACGGCTACAGAACTAGCTAACGATCGTCTAAATCAGCCTGTGTCAGCTGACTAGAGGATAGGCAACGTAATGCCAAATTTTTAAAAAAGGCTCCAGAGGTGATCCTAGCAATTACAGGGCGGTAAGCCTGACTTCAGTATCAGGCAAATTGGTTGAAACTATAGCAAAGACCAGAATTATCAGACACACAGACAAACATGATTTGTCGGGGGGAAAGCCAACATGGTTTTTGTAAAGGGAAATCATGCCTCACCAAGCTATTAGAATTCTTTCAGGGGGGTCAAAAACATGTGGACAAGGGTGAGCCAGTGGATACAGTGTACGTGGAGTTTCAGAAAGCCTTTGACAAGGTCATTCACCAACGGCTCTTACGCAAAGTGGACAGCCATGGAGTAAGAGGGAAGGTCCTCTCATGGATCAGTAACCGGTTAAAAGATGGGAACCAAAGAGTTGGAATCAATGGTCAGTTTTCAGAATGGGGAGAGAGGTAAATAGTGGGGTCTCCCAAGGATCAGCACTGGGACCAGAGCTTTTCAACATACTCAGAAATGATCTGGAAAAGGGGTAAACAGTGAGGTGGCAAAGTCTGCAGATGATACAAAAAACCTCAAGGTAATTAAGACCAAAGATGACTGTGGAAAAATTACAAAGGGATCTCACAAAACTGGGTGACTGGGCAACAAGACGGCAAATGGAATTCAATGCTGATATACACAAAATAATGCATACTGGAAAGAAAACATAATCCCAACTATACCTACAAAATGATGGGAAATAAATTAGCTGTTACCACTCAAGAAAAAGATCTTGGTGTTACAGGATAGTTCTCTGAAAACATCTGCTCAATGTGCAGCAGCAGTCAAAAAAAGATAACTGTTAGGAATCATGAGGAAACAGACAAAACAGAAAATACCATATTGCCTTTGTATAAATCCATGGTACGCCCATACCTTGAATACTGCACGCAGTTCTGGTCACCCCATCTCAAAAAAGATATGGGAATTGGAAGAAATACAGAGAAGGGCAACAAAAATGATTAGAGGTATGGAACATGAGAAGAGATTTCTAAGCTGAACAATCCCAATACTTTTTAAAGAAATGACTAGAGGAGGATATGCATGATGGAGGTCTATAAAATCATGACTGGTGTGGAGAAAGCGCATAAGGCAGTATTAATTACCCCTTCACATAACACAAGAACCTGGGGGTCACTCAATGAAGTTAATAGTCAGCAGGTTTAAAACAAACAAGAAGCAGCATATCTTCACACAACGCACAGTCATCCTGTGGAACTCATGGCCGGGGGATGTTGTGAAGGCCAAAAGGATAACTGGGGGGTTGAAAAAGAACTAGATAAGTTCATGGTAAGCCTAAAGGGCCAGAGAGAACCTCATTCTCACCAGCCTGTGACTTGGCTGGAAGTCTGGCTCTGTGCTGAGGAAGTGGATGGGGAAGGCGGGGGGGGGAGGGGAAAGAGAGAAGGGGGGGCAGAAAGACAAGTGCCAGCTCCCACCAGGCTTTGCTTCCCGGCTGCCTGCTCTCAATAGCGCTCAGGGCCTCGGCCAAGGTTTGCAAGTTAACACCTTTGCGGGTGTGGAGGGTGCCCTTGTTTGGCTGCAAACAGACCCTGCTCATGTTCTCTTCCCAATCGCACCCCCCCCCCCCCCCCCAAAAAAAAATACAACAACCCATTTTCATTCAGAGAAAGAAAAGCAGCAATGTGTCGGGAGACCTTACAATGGCAATGCCTCTGTCTCCCAGCGATACTCATCCAAAGGGGAAACAGAAGGCCTACAAAGCTTGAGAGTCACAAGATACGGCTTAGGAGAACATCCCGTTACACTACCTAGCATAAAAAATATATATATATTATACATACACACACACACGGCATATACAGCCCTCCAGTTCAGAGCATACATCAACAGTGGCACAGGCTCCCTTCCCTATGGGCAGGTTATTCCAGAACAATCCCTTACAGATTTTCTTGCACCACCCTCTGAAGCATCAGGAGGCGGCCCTTGTCAGGGACAGGATACTGGACGTGATGCACACCTGGTCTGAGCCAGTCTGGCAACTGCTATGTAACGTCGCAGGGACATTAGCGGGAGAGCCGCTGGGAGACTCCTGCAGGGAGCACGGATGCCTCCCCTCCCCCAGATTATACAAGAGCTTTCTGAACCCCAAAAGCACCTGTCTCTCAGTGCTCAATGCTCCTGTGGAAAGCCGATCACTTGGGCCAATTTCCAAAGGCTAAGCGCCACATTGTGGGATGCAGTCCGGCGGCATCGGCAATGCTTGTGGCTTCCTGTACATGCTACACACAAACCGCTGTGGGTAGCGCTGCTTAAGTCAGATCCAAGTCAAATGCCTTGTCCTACGCATCAAAGCTGAACAGCACAACCAAGGGTTGTAAACACCTGTTCAGCAGCAGCAAGACATGTTGCAGGCACTGGAAACTCAAAGCATTAAAACCAATTTGCCGCAACTCCGAGGGTAGACGGATCCCTCTTGCAAGTCTACTGTAACAGCAAAATAAGCCAGGAGCTGCCTGCACCTCTCTACAATGTACAATTTAAATTATGCAACTGCTGCAAGGATCACCTTCTAAAAATAACTTCAGAAAGGGTATCTGACAGACAGGCAGGGAGCACATGGGAGGTCTCCCATCTCAGTGCCCTGGAGCTCAGAGATCTCAAGCTCCATGACAACACAGTGGAATTAAAGTCACGAATTCAGTGCAATGATCAGAGCCGGGGCTGGGAGCAGGCCATCACCGTTCTAGTCTCAGCTCCGCAACAGATTCTCTGCATGGTCTTGGGGAAGGCACTTTCATGCATGACTGCACCCCTTTCTTGCTGGGCAGGCTAAGTGAGGGTTTGCCTACACTACTACTGTAGCGCCATCGCGTAGAGCAAGGGGGGCCAAACCGTGGCTTGCAGTTAAAATGCAGCTCACAGAGTCCCCCAGGCCCTCATTCTCCGCCTACCAGGCTGGGAGGGAGCTTGGGGCTTCTGCCCCACGGCAGGGTGGTGGGGCTAGGGGCTTCTGCCAGACATGACTGGTGCCTGCTGAGTGGAGGGCACAATTTAAAAGTTCAGCCCTCCCAACAGCTTGAGTCATGCCCCCCTAGGCATGCCTCTCTCTTGCCCTCAGCAGCTCCCAGGTGACCCTACATGCACCCCACGCCCCGGCCCATCACCTCGGGTTCTGCCCAGCAGGGAGGGGAGGTCTCAGGGCTCCAGCCCGAGGGGTATGCCTGCCGGGGCACAGCTCTCCAACTTCTGAAGATCATCATATGCGGCTCGGAGGGTCAGTAAAAGTTTGACCACCCCTGGCACAGATGCTTCCCACAATGTAGGTAACCCATCTCCCTCAGCGGCTAAATCGAGAGAGGCATCCTTCCATCGACCTCACCGTGCCTACACCAGGGGTTGGTTGGCATGGCTACAGCGCTCCAGGATGTCACTTTTTTTCACACCCCTGAGTGACGTGGCAATTTCCACCTAAATTTTAAGTGAAGATGGGTCTCAGTGGTCAATCACCACCCCTTAAATATAAACATGGGTGAGTGGAGCCTGGAGATTTAGAAGTCCCTCCAGCAGCTGTCTTCTGCAAACAAAGGCCTCACCCCCAAACCTGCTCAGGCCCGCTTGCACAGCGGCTCTAAGGAAGAAGTAGCCACACCCCTGCACCCTAAAGCAAGGAGAACCCGGGACAGCACTGGCAAACACATACCCCCAACAGGGCCAGCCCTAGGGGGGAGCAGGGCCTGGGACATAGGTACAGAGTTTCTAATCTAATGGGGGCGGGGGCTCCCCCTAACTTCGCCCAGGCCCCGCCCCCCCTCCACCCCTTCCCTCAAGGTCCCACCCCACCTCTTCCTTGCTCCTTCCCCACCCACTCCCCCGAGCGCGCTGCACCCTCTCCCGCAGCACCTCCTGATGCTGTGAAACATCTGATCCATGGCAGGCGCTGAGAGGGAGGGGGAGGCGTTGATCGACAGGGCCCGCTGGCGGGCAGGAGGTGCTGGGGGGGAAGAGGGGGAGGTTCGGGTACTGGGGCTTCCTCCTTGCCCCTGCCCACCGCCCGGCTCCCCGTTCGCTTCCTCACCCCACTCGCCCGCCCACCTCACCTCCAGAAGCGCAGGGCCCGGGGCAGTCACTCCGATTCACCGTACCCAAGGGACAGCTCTGCTCTGCCCCCTAATGATGGGAGAGGGCAAGGAGACCTGGAAGGCGCTCCTGTATCTCTCCAGCCACCACCAGGAAGCAACGCCCTCCCCCAGTAACGGGATCAATGCCACTTCTAAAAGCAAAATGGCTGACTGGGCAGAGCTCAGAGGCCCAGCTACTGTGCGCCCTGTCCCGATGGATACGCTCTCAGTCCAGCCACCTGCCTTCCCCTCTTTATGACCCCATGGGGAGAGTCTGTTCAGATCCAGAGATTCCCAGGCCCAGACCAGCTAATGTAACCTCCTGTATAGCAAAAGCCAGAGAACTTCCCCACAATGATTCCTAGAGCAGATATTTTAGATAAATATCCAATCTTGATGTAAAAATGGTCAGTGACAGAGAATCCCCCATAAATTGTTCAATGGTTAATTACCCTTGCTGTTGAAAATGTATGCCTTACTTCCAGTCTGAATTTGTCTAGCTTCAACTTCCAGCCATTGGATCAAGTTATGTCTCTGCTAGACTGAAGAGTCCAATTAAACATTTGTTTTTCCTGTAATCAAGTGGCCCCTTAACTATCTCTTTGTTTAGCTAAATAGACTGAGCTTCTTGAGTCCATCACTACAGATGCCCCCCGGGTTACACAAGCCTATTTTCCGCAAATCCGCACTTACAGAAAAAGTTCCCTAAGCTAGAAATAGGAGGTTGGTTTTTTGCACGTCATGGTCGGGTATACATTTCCGACTTATGCAAAATTTAAGTTACGCAAGGTGTTCCGGAATGGAACGCTTTGCGTAAGTCGGGGAGCGTCTGTATAAGGAAGGTTTTCCAATCCTTCACATGGCTCTTCTTTGAACCCTCTCCAAATTTATCAACATTCTTCTTGAGTTGTGGACACCAGGACTACTGGACACTATATTTTAGCAGCATCCACACCAGTGTCAAATACACAGATAAAATCACCTCTCTACTCCTACCTGAGATTCCCGTTTATGCATCCACGGATTGCATTAGCCCTTTTGGCCACAGCATCACACTGGGAGCTTGTAGTCAGCTGATTATCCACCACAAGCCCCAAATCTTTTTCAGAGTCACTGCTTCCCATGACTGAGTCCCTCATCCTGAAAGCATGGCCTACATTCCTTGTTCCTAGATGGATACATTTACATTTAGCCATATTAAAATGCGTATTGTTTGCTTGAGTCCAGCTTACTAAGCGATCCAGATTGCCGTGTCCATGATCTGTCCACTTCATTATTTATAATTCCCCCGATTTGTGTCTCATCTGCAAACTATGATTTGGTAGTTAGGTGTAGGGCCAAGAATCAATCCTTGCAGGACCTCACTCAAAACATACCTGTTGAATGGGTGATTCTCTGTTTATAATTACATTTTGAGACCTAACAGTAAGCCAATTTTTAATCCATTTAACATGTGTCATGTTAATTTTATATTTTTCTACATTTTTTTTAATCAAAATGTCACACAGTACCAAGTCAAATGCCTTACAGAAATCTAAGTATATTACATCAACACTATTACCTTCATCAAACCAATCTTGTAATAGCAACAACAACAAAAAGATCCTGTCAAATTAATTTGACAGAATCTATTTTCCATAAACCCATGTTGATTGGCATTAATTACATTACCCTCCTTTAATTCTTTGCCGAGTCCCCTATCAGCTGCTCCATTATCTTGCCCAGGATCGAAGTCAGACTGACAGGCCTATAATTACCCAGGTCATCCCATTTACCCTTTTTAAATATTGGCACAACAACATTAGATGTCTTCCAGTCTTCTGGAACTTCCCCAGTATTACAAGACTTATTGAAAATTAACATTGATGGTCTAGCAAGTTCCTAGGCCAGGTCTTTTAAAACTCTTGGAGGCGAGTGATCAGGACTTGCTGATTTAAAAACTACATAATCCCCCAAAACACAGAACAGAAATATTTATTGAACACTTCTGCCTTTTCTGCATTATTGATAAGTCTACCATTTCCATCCAGTAATGGACCAGTACCAACATTAGGATTCTTTTTGTTCTAAATATATTTTAAAAACACCTCCTTACTGTCCTTAGCTCCTCTGACTGCAGATTTCTCCTTGATTAAGACTCCTTGTTCATTCCCACCTCTGCACACATACCTGGTGCCTCTCTCAGAGCAGGGGATATACACGGTTAAACACACTAGTAAAGAGAACCCCCTACCTATTTATCCTATGGATAATTCACAAGGATCATATGGACAAGATTTCAAAATGCATTTTGGTGGTGGTGGGAAATGACAGGGGAAAAGGGGGGCACAAAGAAGAGTCACAAGCACACAAAATATGCTCATGTGTTACCTAGTAATACCCCCACACCGCAGTCAGGACTGGGGGCCCATTGTGCTAGACACTGGCAATGTACAACACCTGCATTAACATCGCGCCTGCCTCAAAGAGCTACGTGCAGAATTTTTAAAATGCAAGTAACAACTACTGAAGCAACAACTTTACACACACGCACAGGCCTGATCTCACATTACGAACCAAAAACCAGTCCAAAGGCCATTAAGAAACAAATGCCTTGTGAGCCAGTGCGTAATTTCTATTTTTTCTGCTTTCTGGTGGGGAGCTGAGGAGCAGGGAAGACGACCTCAATTGTACTGAAGATGCATTTTAAAAAAAATAAAAGTCATCTCCAACTCAGGACAGAATCCTATGACGTTACAGGCACATTATAAACCCTACATATGTCAGCTAAGAATAAGACGTGCTGACAGGCTCCTGCAGCTACAGTGCTACCAAAAGTGCTGCTAAGAATTAGTCTGTGCACATGTAGGAGGGGGAAGGGGACTACAATTATTTTTTCAATGCAGCAATCTGGAAAAAAGTTATATTCCCCCTTCTTCCACAACCCCATTCTACAACTAAGCTCTTCACCAATGAGGATTTCTATGAATCTTTATTCATAAAGGTGCACGCAGCATGTGCCCACTCATGTCTCTCCTGCACCAATCTCTGCCGTCACCCAGGGCGAGATGCCTCAGAGGAACTCCAGGCTCCTGGAAGAAATTTGTGCCCTCCCCCCGCCCCCCCATTTAAATAAATAAATAAATGTTTTTCCAGGAAAGCTCACATCAGCTGCAGTGTCTGGCCCTCAGCAAGCTTCCTGCTGGATTTGACTGAAAAGACAACGCGGTCGCTAACTTTCCCACAGTTACCCAGGAAGTCAATGGTTCAGCACAGGCTAGATCAGAACTGGGAAGCCACGTTGCACCCCAGTACTCCGAACCGCCACATCACAGTAACTGCTTTTGGAAGGGGACGGGGTGGCTCTTGTGGGACGAGTCTGAGTGGGTAATTCGAGCATGCAAAGGACAAATTGTCCAGCCGCAGTCAATGGCGACCTGGACGTCACAAATGCAGACGAGTCTCTGGTCAGCAAGTTGTACAACCAGCAGGTTCCTCTGCTGCCATGACAGGCAAGGGATCGAGACACGCCAACGCCCGCGGCCTAATGCCTCGGAAGGTACCTGGAAAAGCTCTCCTGACGAATGTCGAGTTAATGAAGGTGATGGGGAGGGGGCAGAAGCTGGATGGTTCTTGTCGCCCCTGGAAGAGAACCGTGCTCCCAGCTGAATGCCACGTTAGCCCTCCCACCTGTGGCCATCTATCAGGAGGTGCGCTGGGGCTGCAGGACAGCTCCTGGGAAAAGCCAAGTGTTTTTTCAGCTGTCATTCAGGGAGGTGAGGAACCCTGAGGACACAGTCACAGCACAGCTCAAGACAGGGATTGGGTGGGGGAGGAGGGGGGGAATTCCAGGAGATGATCCTACCCAGAAAAGGGTCAGCCCCCACCGTGGAGGTGTTCTCCCCTCAGCACGGCTCATGGGAGGGAGCTCAGAGAGAGAGGCTGTACAGAGGGCAAAGTCACTGGAAAGTCTAAGGGTCAAATCTTCCTTCTAGCTGACAGTTCACAACCCAAGTGAGCCGCACAAGCCAGCAAACCCCCAGCCAAGGGCAGGACATGCGCACAAGACCACGCTACTCCAGGCCTCCCTGACACACGGAGAACACCCCATTTACAACGTTTTTTTGTTTTGTTTTTTAATTAAAACCGAGAGGTGGAGGAGGATATGACCCAACAACCTCAGCCTCCACATTCGGGGGGGGCGAGGGGAGACAGTCTCCTTCACTCTTGCCTACCTCTGCAGAAGTCCACACCGCTGGAAACTGCCAAACTCTAATGCAAAGCTAGTTAACAGTTAATTATTACCCATTCAGATACACGATCCCAGCGCTGACTGACGCCCAGGAGAGGATAAACCGTCACGTGACTCGAAAATCCTTGCCTTATGTCAACTATATTTAGTTCTAAAAAACGATGACCTGACAGGACCACCCCCGAGCGAAGGGTGCCAAGCTACCGCCTCATCGAGATCCTGCCACTCCATGTGCAAAGTTAATCAGTCGGAGCTGAGTTGAGTTAGGTGCTGAGAACGGCAGACTTGTCACTTGACTGACAAGAGTTCGGGTGGGGTTTCTGCTACAAAAGGCTAAGCCGTTCCATTGCCCAGCACTTTGGAATAGAAAGTGAGACTGAAAGTGGATTGTGGCGAGGAACCATGCACCAGGTCATCTTCTAAGCAGGAGAGACTAATGGGCACAACAGATGGCACTTAAATTCCTGGGCCTCGGCTACCGTGACCTACTCTCCCCTCTGTGATCTGGTGCAGCAGCTGTGTTCAGATGCTTTGGGTCCTGGACCCCAGCATGCAGGGGGCTTGCAGTGACAACGCACTCCGTACCGGGGAATTCCTTCCTGCCAGAGGCCAGGCTGTGCCCACCACCTGGCTCAGATTCCTCGCTTTGGGTGGGCACTGGCCAATCTTGCACCCACTCAGAGCAGACCCTAGTCTAGAAAGGTGGCAGCTCTGAGAAAGGAGGGCAAGCCCAGGGAGCTGTGCAGAGGTATTTGTGCACTATAGAATTACCTAAAAGATGCCCAAGGTGCGCAACAATAAAAGCTAGTTCTGCTACTGCCAAAGGGACTATCATAATTTTCCCCCCTAGGAGCATGCTTCAAAGAAATAAAGACTCACACCCGGATATTATTAATCTCTTGACGCCACAAGATGGGTATTCTCAGCCTGCATTCCACTGCAGCTGATGGGACACACCACAGCCATCGGTGCCCAGAAGCTACATGTCAACATATCACAGCCAAGCCCGGAGCGCTACACAAATTCAATCCCTTTAATGGCCGTCAGACCTCCTCTGCCGCTACAACAGGGGACTTGCAATCCGCCAAAACCTTGTTCTGAAGCATCCTACCTTTTACTGTTAAATACCTAACAACCAACGCACTTCGGACAGAAATAGAACGCGCCCCATGCAAGCAGCACCGCCCATTCAAGTTGCTCTTGGAACCTTCAATTCTGCAGCTCTAGACTTTGCTGAATTAGACGGTGTGATTTTGACATTTATTCTGTCACCAGCCAGAAGAAGAAAAAGCAAAGGTGTAAAGAAGTGGGATTCTCCCCAGAAAAGGCATTTCTAAGGAAGGGCTTCAACTCTGCCTCCTTCAATAGGTGCCCCTACCTTTCCAGCCCCAATACCTATGCAATCACAAAAAGGAGGCCACTTTCTGAAAGTCAAGCCCTAGATCTTCTACATTCAGGACTCAGCTGCACAATCACAGGTTACTAGTAGATATATTTGTTTCACTAATTTAAGACAAAACTGGATTGTGCGGTAAGCATATACTGACACAAAAATAGCGCATGCTCTCATATCTGGGACTGAATAATTTTACACCCATCCAAGACCCAGGCCTTGACTCTTGTCCAGACATAAATATAGCTAGACCAAGGGACCGGCCAGTGATCATTTAAAAAAGGTCCAAGACCATTAACCAGCCAAGCTATGAACATGTGACTGCCCCCCCTTAACTCCTGCCCTTTTTAAGGTGGATCCCAAAGCACTGATTTCTAACTAGGGTGCATGAAGTAATTCATGTTACTCATGAAAAGTAATGTTTAAATTGAAGTGGGAAAGAACTACCTCCCCCCTTCTAGACAGAATAATTGCTGAAGAACCTGCCGTGTCTTTTGTCCCCTCTATTTTTTTTTTTTTGGAGGGGGGGGTTTACTCCAAGAGTGACTTATGAGCTTGTAACACAAAAAACCTGCACCAAAAATCATTTAAAAATAGGTTTAATTAAACCAGTGGAGACTCCTGCATGAACTCTCAAACAAACAGATATAAACCTGGTTTAACAGTGTTCACACAGGCCCTTTTCACCGCTTTCACGAAAGCTGCATAGCTACGCTACACCCATTTAGTTAAACTGGTGCTAACTCCTGAGTGAAGACAGGCCTATGTCAGCTCATGAACTAACTTGTGTAACTGTAGTCATACGCCATTAATATTCTATATCTGTTCTAGTCGCTTCCTTGGCACTCCAGTGCAATTAAAAATCTTCTTTAAGATTATGGAAGAGTCCTAATGAAATTTCTGTACAGGCTGTGACATGAACTGAAGTCCTGGCTGCCTCATGATAGGTCACTGGACGATGGGACGCATCCAATCATTTTCATGGAGCACAATGGCATCAACACACTATCATTCAAGACGGTGTGTATCGCTGTTGAAGCGAGTCTAGATTCCCCCAGAGGGGCAGGATCTTCAGTTATTTGTTCTTCAGCCGTTAATCTATTGGGACATTGTTGTGCAACTTCCTGGCTCTGGGGAGCAGAATTTTCTGACACAGGCATTACCAGACACCCTAAAAATATAGCTGGAACATTTTCTCTGCAGTCTCTCCAATCGACTGGCAGCTTTGGTTTTCCAGCTTCTTGAAATCCTGTTTGGAGACAGAAGCGGCTTGAGGGGGAAGAGAGGGAGGGGCATGGGAAATCCCAAGTTACTACACAATGTGTTAACTCGCATGCAGGAAAGGATGTGCTGTACAACCAACAGCTCTTTGCCACTTAGCCTTTCCTGCAGAGAGTCATCAGTCGCTTTCCAGCAAGGAAGTGGAATAAGAACAGCTCCGAGCTGGGGCACCGACAGGCATGCAGACAAGGACCACAGAGATGATGGGGCGGGGGGGGAGGAGGAGGATTTGTAAGATATTGTAAAGATACAAATAAAGATTCTTATTAAAGAGCTGGTGGGAGGGAAGGGAACAAATCGATTATTAATCAAGGTGCCATAAGGCACAATCCTGCAATGACAGGGAGAGAGACTGTGTAATCTAACAGGCCTTTTGAACGTCCATGGTTCGAAGGTGCCCACTACTCACCTCTCAGGTTGCTTTACAGAGAACGTAGCAATAGCCTATTGCCTGTTGGCAGTTGAAATGGAGAAGCTACTTTACGGCTCTTTTTAAAAGAAAAAGCTTTCAAAAACTGTCCCCGGTTTTTATTACCACTGCTAAGAACCATCCCCAACCCCAAAATTGGTCTGGATTCCTTAAGCACTGCATGCTGTGAAGGCAGCTCATAGACTTGGCAGAACTCGATTTTTTTCTTTTTTTAAATAACTTCCACTGCTAGAAAGAGTTTCAGAATAAACATTAGCATCGTCAGTTTAAACTTTCACTGCTGTGGGACATTATAGGGGGTCAGACAATCATTCACAACGACAGAAGACGCTGAGATTCAAAAAGTTCAAGTTTCAGAGTAGCAGCCGTGTTAGTCTGTATCCGCAAAAAGAAGAACAGGAGTACTTGTGGCACCTTAGAGACTAACAAATTTATTAGAGCATAAGCTTTCGTGGACTACAGCCCACTTCTTCGGATGCATATCCGAAAAGTTCAAGCTATATGCAGCTCCAGGTACGTGAACGCTGGAGCCAGCAGTTTTAGCAGAGCTGTAAATGTGTGTTTTATGCTGCACTCGTTACAACAGGGGTCGGCAACCTTTCAGAAGTGGTGTGCCGAGTCTTCATTTATTCACTCTCATTTAAGGTTTCGCGTGCCAGTCATACATTGTAACGTTTTTAGCAAGTCTCTTTCTGTAAGTCTATAATATAGAACTAAACTAGTGTTATATGTAAAGTAAATAAGGTTTTTAAAATGTTTAAGAAGCTTTATTTAAAATTCAATTAAAATGCAGAGCCCCCCGGACTGGTGGCCAGGACCCAGGCAGTGTGAGTGCCACTGAAAGTCAACTCACGTGTTGCCTTCGGCCCGTGTGCCATAGGTTGCCTACCCCTGCTTTAGAGAAAGTGAAAGAGAGAATCTGGAGGGAGTTTGGCAGGAAGAGAGGAAGGGGCTACAAAAGAAGGACCCTGATTCAGCAAACCACCCCATTGACACCTGTAGCTAAGTCACAGCCATGCCAGTGACCTTAGTGGCAAAGGAAGAAGTGCTTGTCTTCCAATGCAGCTTGCACTCGGGAAAAGATGGTTCAGGATTTGTGGAACTAGCAAGATCAAGATAGTTAGTGTGAGCAGGACAAAGGATATAGACCAGCAATGCAGCAGGTAGGGGGGATCTATACTGCACTTCAGGTCACACAAACCATGTTAAAATTTATCACTGTACATAGTCCTGCACCCAAATCCCACCTTCGTTCCCTTTTGCATTTCCTGCCTAAACTGCAAGTCCTCCCAGACAAGACAGCTAAGATCCTCTGGCTTCTTGTTCCTCTTACCCAAATTCTCTTTGTTCCTTCAAAGGAAATGCCAGCTATTCTACGCATGCGGCCTCTGAACAAGTTTCCTCCTATCCGTAGCAGGTTAAGCTACTGAATTTGCCTCAAGACACAGAGGGGTCGACAGTAACACCTACCACCGGCACTACAGCAACACCTCATGCGTTTCAGTGCATTTGGGGTGAGCACGAGAGAGGGAAGGACGGGGAAGCGTTAACGTCTGACTCACCTACAAAGAATCTGCTTGAAGTTTAGTGCATCTCCCTGAACTAGGCCACCTGGGTAAACAAGTGCTCTTCCCAAAATGGGATTAAAAACACATCTTTAGGCCGGTAGCGCTGGGACTGTCTCCTGCTAGTGAACACAGCAACACATCTTGTGAGAGACCCAGTGTGGCACCTGGGAGTTGTTGCACCCTTTTGCAGTCTAAGCCAGCAACAGTAACATTTAAGGATTTTTTTTAAAAGAAAAGAATATTCTAATACAGCAACATCCCCTCACAGTAGGCGCTCCCCTGGGTTCCACTGCCATGACTTACTGTAATCAAGCACGCTCTCAAACCCCTCAGAAGAACAAACCCTAAGAATATAGGTGCATTTCCTCTCTCTCTCGCAAACACACACTACAAGCCATTACCAGAATTACAGGCATTTAAAGAGGGGAGAACAGACTTGGTTTACATAAAGTCAGATCTTTACAAAGCATGAAGAAGAACACGCTAATCCTTTCGTGCAAGAAGGCCACCACCCACACGTCCACACACAGAAAGGTCTTCCGCAAACTCCAGAGCACGAAGCTAACGGGTTACTCATTGCAATGATATTATCAGTGTGTTAGTAAAGGGAAAAATCTCACCCCTCCTGTTCCAGTGCACTAATGCAGTGGTGCGCAAACTTTCCCAGTCATGCCCTGCCTCACCATTAACCAAATCTGTCAGTGCCCCCCACCCCATTACTGCACAGCCAAGGCACCCTCAGAACGGAGCTTGGGCTAAAGGCAGAGCTGGGGATGGAACTGGGCTGGGGCAGAGATGGAATGAGGGCATAGTGGGGCTGAAGTGGGTACTCCCACCTCACCCCCCATGGGGGCTGGCATGGGCCCCTCCTGAACATTCCTCTGCACTCACCTATGGGGATGCGCCCCACAGTCTGGGGCCCACAGACCTAATGCTCAAGTACCACACAGCACACTTAGGGTAGGTCTACACTGCTACAAAAGACCTGCGGCACGGCCGCAGCTGGCCCTGGTCAACTGGCTCCAACTCATGAGGCTATAAAGTTGCAGTGTAGATGTTTGGACTCAGGCTGGAGCCTGGGCTCTGACACCCTGTAAGGGGGGTGGGTTTCAAAGCATGGGCTCGGGTCCGAATGTTTACATTGCTATTTGTGGCCCCACAAGCCAGGAGTCAGCTGATCTGAAGTCCCAGACTTGGTGCCACAGGGTTTTTAAAATTGCAAGGTAGAGTACCAAAAACGGAACCCAAACCTACCAGGTTTACATTTCAGGAGGGGCCATTTCAACCCAAGAATTCCACCCACCTCAAACACGGACACCAGGGACTATGGGAGAGGCTCTATCCACAGAAGAAGCAGCTAGAGATATGGCACCACATGGAATAAAGTGGGAGGAAAAATACTCCACCAGCACATGAAGCATTTTCCCTGGAACTTTAGAGCAGCTTTATTTCCAAGCACTATTATTAAACAACCAGGATATGGGCACCACCACCCACCCACCTCTATTGTGCTTGTGACACTAGGTACAGGGCAGAACGTCTCCAGAACCCATATATTATCAAGCACACACCCTGGAACATAGTAGGTTGCTGTGCCTATAAAATGGCTATTTTAATATTTTGGCTCAAGTTCCAAACCCATGTGGATTATGGGTCTTGATTATCAGAGTTCAGAATTCTTGCTAGCCAAATCAGACAGGTTCCTCAGCCTAAACCAGATTGCAAATCCCATATAGTGAGGAACTCCTGGACAGGGAATTATCCTTGAAGATGGGCACCAATATATTTTAAAGAGACATTTAGTGCCATGGTATCATGGCTAGTGGCCTTTATGGCGTTAATCCCCTGAACCAACCCCAGCAATTCAAGTTAGACTAACCAGGACAGTCAGAAACAACCACCCCCCCGACACAAAATAAGAACTCCACCAATATTAGACTAGTACATAGTAAGCAAGTTCCAAGGAGACCCTTTTCCCCACAGCCAGAGGTTCTCCTTTTGAACTTGCTGCATTTACAGTTCTGGGAGTTTGAAGATAGCAGGGTTTCAAGATAAGCTTAACACACAGAGAAAGTATAGCTGCTGCCTTCAAGGACTCTCTCTGAACGATGGCTTTGCCAGGTCCCAGACTGGCTGCCAGAGTGCAAGACATGGCCATACATAGAAGTAGTAATGTTTGAGATCAGCCTTTTCCCTATTTACTGTTTTTAAAAAGTGATACTGTGCTTGTAAAAAAACTTAACCGTCGGTTGCATTTTAGGCAACGCTACTTTGTCGGATGAGTTGCATGTATTGAGAACACACTACTGCAAATATGTACGCTTGCCCCACCCCAGAGATACTTTATAGGGTCTCTGATACAGCACGTTACAAGCTCCTAGAACAGAAAGAATAATGTCTAGCAGAGCAGCTCTGCCAATCTGTGCACTCTCAATGATTTGCACTAGCACCAGTCCAATAAATCAACCAAAGTCTTGATCATGCCCTAGAGGAGAATCCCATGGAAATCATTTCCTTCTAATGCTGTCAGATGCATTATTACTTACGTAGTTGTAGCACCCAACATCCCAAATCTGGACCCATGATCCAATGGGCTAAACACACAAGATAACATGATACCACCCCCAGCAGTGCAGTCTACAAAGTTCTCATTCTCCGGCACATTCTGAAAGCAAAGAAAAATGGGTTGAGAAAAAACCTGCAAAGGCGAGGTTTACATCCCAGTGCCGAGACCAATCTTTGTAAAACATAAGCAGGATCTGTTATACCCTGCAGCAACTTATCCTAGCTGGAACACTGCACAAGAGAAAAACAGTGTCTCGTTTTCTTCTTTTGATGAAGCCAACAATAAATTTGCCCCAAATGTTAGTTATACAGACCTTGAAAAAAAATGGGTTATTTCACTAAAAATCACATTTTTTTTTAGAATACACTGGGGTCTACCCAGTACTTATATAGCCCTCATCACTGTAACAGAGAACCTCACAATCATTAATGGATTTTATACACACACACACACACACACACACACACACACACACAGTGTGAGATAGGGAAGTATTATCCCCATTTTACAGATGAAGAATAAAGGCATAGGATAGATTAAGTGGATTAAGTGACTAGCTCAAAGTCACACAGGGACTTGGTGGCTAAAAGTAGAAATTAACCGCAGGTCTCCTGTGTCCTAACCACAAGGCCACCCTAATGTCAGCCTCTCGCCAACATCCAGATTTCAGTGGCTGTATTCGGTATTTCTAGCAGAAGACCAATGTTTGCTCATTAAAACGTAACTTTAAAAAAAAAGGGGAGGGGGGAGATGCTCTCGCTTGCCCTTATGATTACAGCCTATCACTTCCAAAAGTGGAAAGTGCCCTCACTCTCCCTCAAATTTGCTTTCTTGTCAAAGCCTGCCGACACTGCTCTCCTTACTAATCAGTCCTCAATGCTCTCTCTAACCTGAGCCACTCTCAGTCACGTTTGTCCTAGTTATACTGTGTATGTTCTTTGGGCTAGGGGAGCTCGACTTTCATGTGTTCTGTCAAGTGATGTGCACAGCAACGCAAAGATATGTACATTGGAGACAGCAAGCTTACAAATCAGTTAAAAACTTAAATAATTGAATCAACAAGGAATTTCACATTTTTTTTAAGGAGCTATGGGATCAAATATACGGATTCATGTACCTAGATATCTAATAAAGTTTGTGTCGGACAAGTAAAAATAATTGCACAGTATAACATTCTCTGTGCTACATTTTTATGTTTAAACTTTAATGTAAGGTGTTGAATTATGTTCAATCAAAAATTTAAACCACCCAAAACTGTTAAATTGGAAAGCTTCTTTCAATCGGGATTCTAAAATATGTCTGCTGTGGTGGTTTCAAGGGGGGCAGCCTGGCCTTTATTATGATTATACAGAGGTGTTTGAATGGGTCCGTAATATATACAGATTGTGTATTAAAGGGGGGGGTCAGAAATTAGACCTTTTCTTTTTCTCTTTTTTAATAAGCCACCCACAAATGCTGATGCAGTGGAAGATTATACGTTTTTGCTGAGTCAGCCTACAACTGTAATCAACATTCAGAAGTGTAGTTTTGGGGTGTTTTGGTCTCTCCTCCCCCTCCCCCCAAACAGTGCAGCTGGTCTAGTGTATACACACCAGAATGAGCTACAGCTGGGAGAGGTACCTGTGAAAAAGGAATATAGGATACAGCTGGGGTCTGAATTATATTTAGAAGGTTTGGGATTTATTTAGGTTTTCTTAAAACTAAAACAGAGGAAGTCCTTTCTTAGCACTGCCAAGTGGAAATTGATGTCAGTGTGTCACTGGCTGGAACCCTCCATCAGTTCAATCACTTTTCATATGAAAGCAGGGATGTTGGGTTTCGGGGTTTATTGGTTTTTTTGGGGGGGGATTAAGCAAAGGCATTTATAACACAAGCTGTACTGGCTGGACACCCTTGTCATTTCTTACTTTTTAAGCTGGCTTCTATAAGCACATGTAGTGGGGACAAGTGCTTTTTGTACCAGCAGAAAGAGAAAAATACACTTGCAATTTCTCTTCCTCTGTGCAGGGAGCAGGTGGAGGGAACTCATGCAAATCTGGTAATTGTGAGTATAAAGGGACCAGAACTGTCCATGTGCCCAACTACCCAACTCACGCTTGCAATCCTATGAGGTGCACAGTTGAGCACCTAAGTTACCTGTAAATCTGATTCCTGAACTAGATGTTGGAGGACTGAACAGACTGGAACCAGCAAGAAACTAGGTAAGCCACCACTGCCATCCCCAGCCTGAGTCACCACTGTTCAGAGGATGTGAAAAGTTTTGCTTATTTTGCAGTGATGTCCCCCCATAGCCCTCCCTCTGCACTTGGAAAGGAAGTTAGAAGGTCCTGTTAGAAATCTGCCGTACTGGTCACTGTTTAGGACATTGGATTTTAAATCCTATCTGCTGTATGGCTGGCTGAGCAGATGGGTGGCAGGAACCGCCCAACAATTTATGCCCCTTCAAAATAAGGGCTCTTTGCAATGGCCAAAGGCAGATGTCACACACATTTGCCCTGGCACAACTCTGCCAAAGCAGCGGCATCTGTGCAGCAGCACCTCCTCCTTCTCCAGTTCTCAATACCCCTTGATTTGCAGCCATTCACGTGTAGGAAGGCTGAGAACCCCACACTCGTTTCACCTGTGACTAAAAGGCAGACTCGAACTCAGCTTCCCAGAGGTAAGAGCCAGACTTTGAATACAGAGGCAGCATCTCCCTCCTGTCCACAGAGAACAGCCACAGAACTATTAGTAAACCGCACTTGTTTATTTGCAAAGCTGAATAGCAACTTGCTTCGAGGACATCGGCAATCCTGGGGCATGGGAAGCCAAAGGCTGCCTGGCAGGATATCCCTCTGGGATGCACCTTCCCCAGCTCCTCCCTTCAAGCACAACTGACAAGATTAGAAATTAGCTTGCCAATTAGGAACAGCACCTCATGCACCCAGAGGAGTCTAAATCAGGCAACACTTTCTTTTTCCACACCTGCCACAAGGGAAGGCAAGCACAAACGCAGATGGCTGCTAGGTCAAAGACAGAGACAGGGGCTGCTCTCCTAGGAACATGCTTAACAGATTTCCAAAAACTGAGCTTTCCAGGAGAGTCAGACTTTCCCTTGCAAGCCCACCTGCAAACATAGGCAAGGCAGATTAAAAACACGAAGCACAAAAAGACAGAGGAAACTCCAGGTTTTCACATCAATCTGATACTGCCAGGGCCTTACCCAGATATTTGACCCAGACAGGCTCCCTGCCCACCATTTTTTTTCCTGGATACAATCAGATGTCCGCAATCCCGATCACCACACTTGTGCCACACCACATCATTCGAGGACAAATAATCAGCAAGCAGTGGGTAGACAACATCCTAACGCCTGCAAAGTGAGGAAGCACCAGGAAATTTCGGCCTCACGTTTCCTTCCCCCTTCCTCTGCACCTGCACTGGATTTTTCAGCTAGGGTCCAAAACCAGAAGCTCAAAACAAGAGCCCAAGTGCTGGCTTTCAAAAAGAAGAATTCCATCATTGCAGGCACAGAGGATGCCTTTTTAGTAGCATCAGCCTTGCCAAAGTGGGCATTCAAAGATGCCAAACAAACGCATATCCCACCCTATTCAGGGTCTTATACTGCACCAATCAATGCAGTTATCTATGTGCTTGGCCCTACGACAGGAGTGTAGGATAGTTCATAAACTAGGGATTTGTTATCAATGATGCGAAGCCAGCACTGTAACTAGCAAGAGCTTAGGGAGGGCACTACACATCACTCGCAAGACTGATGTGTAAATGTGTGGACGTGCATGTACACATGCATCTTGTAACAGTTAATGTTTGTACACAACACCAAACCTGGCCACATCTCCAATGGCCTGCACCAGAGACCCAGGGCTGGGGCTGATGGGAGCGCTATAAAACTTAAGCAATCTAGGAAGATCTTCATTTTTTAGTGTGTGGTGGGGGGAAGAGGAGGGCCATGATTCCCAATTGTTGTCTGCAAGTTTTGGAAATAGAAAGAACTTGTATGAGAACCTAGGGCAATAGGGCCTTAAAAACAAAATAAAATGGGAGTCAAAAAGGCCCTTTGCCAGTGCTGCTCTCTGGCCTCCAGAAGAAGGTGACAAGTCCAGAAGGACACGCAACTTGCAAACCTGCGTTACAAAAGGAGGGCAGATTCTGTGTGCTACTCCCCTCCTTACTGCAGAAGCAAGCTGCCCATCAGGCTTGTTCAGAACAGTCACTATCCTCCATCAGCACCTTGGTGCCAAATTCAGACCCCCTCGTGTCGTGTCTGCTTTCTATCCACATTAGCAGAAAGGTAAGAGCTAGAGCAAAAAAGGCACAATGGGCCTGAATCACCTGGTGTGGGTCCTCCTCCTTCCCTTCTGCCTGGAACGCATGTTCCCTCTCAAACAGATGCCACTTCTCTGAAGAAGAAACTGGGGGATGGGAGTGGCTGAAGAGAAGCTCATTAGGCCTGATGCAAGAGGAACACACCGACTCGTTATTACTGCAATCCACGATCGTAACCGTCAACCTGGTCAGCATTGCCACAAACGAAGCTACGGGAAAAGACCGGCTAGTTCTGTACACGACATAGGCCCCTTTCCATCTCATAGGATGGAAAATCTGAACACCCCTTATCTCACCTGGGTGTCCCCGCTAGAAGGCACAAGCACCTGCCATAACATCAGCACAGCAACACCTCCTGCAGGTGGCACAGCAATAAGGGCCCTGCAGCACAAAAGAGTGCGACAGAGACCCACACACATTCCAAGTGTCAAACTCTCATCCTTATGGCAGCCAAGTACTTCGCATTTACACACTTTACATCTTCACACCACCACACAAACACCAGCTAATTTGTCCTTGCTATATGCCTGTGAAGTTGGTAACTAAATCACCACCCACATTTTGCAAAGAGGAAGACACAGAAAAGCACCTCTCTTGGACTGCACTGCCTTACTGGGACAGGGACTTGGAAGTAAAATCCTATGGAGTGGTGGGAAGCACCTGGCAAAGGTGGGGACCCACACCACTATTTTCTGCAGAGTTGATTGCATTTAAATTTGATTTCATTCCTACTCCTTATGGCTGTGAAGACAACCTTCAGAATGCCGTTACGGAGATGCTCCAAGTTACAAATAAACTCCCCCTCTACAAACAGGTAGGGAGCATCAGAGTATTTTTCAGGGTACCAGAAATGCAAGGTTCCATCCAATTCATCCCTAATTTTGAGGAGTCAGGATGCGGGCGTGGGGGAGGGAAAGGAACTTCAAAGTATTTTAAAATTTTCAGCTGATGTTAAGCAGAGTACATTTGACCCTTAGCTGGCAGTTGAAATTCAGATTATGGCCCTGAGGTGAAAAGCAGCCTGAATAAAGAGCCTCAGCCCTCTGCTCAGTCATGGTAGGGCCGCCATCTTGGATTGGACACCAAGACTGCAACAGTGAAGGCAGTGTCCGCACTAGAGTTAAACCCACACAAACCGCCCAGCTGCTCCCAAATCCCTCCCCTTTCCTTCCTCACAGTCTGTCAGAACTTGCAGGGAACTGCTGGATCCCCCACTTATTTCCTGACCTCCTCGAAAGGAGGATTAACACTCACACATGCCAATTCTCAAGATGTCAGCCCCACGTTCAAAGCCAACGTGATCATTCATGCCATTAGAAGAGTCTATGCCAGTGCACAGGGACCGTTACCGATTTCCTATGGACAACGCAGGAGTAGGAGAGAAACGGATCAAAGCCATTGGACACGTTTTTAATCTAGAAAGGACTTTGGGGTGTCAGTCCTGCATTCCTCAGCAACTACCTCTTTCCTTGAGTCCATCTCCCGAGAGCCAAGAACAGCTGAGGCACTCAAACTAGTGTCAGACATTATGCCTAGGCAGGGGAGGTCTCACTTCTGAAACGGACGGGTTATCTACACATGGAGTTATTCAGGAACAGCTTTACCTATGGATACTTTTTTCCAGAATCCTGTTTAGCTTAACCCATTGGGATTCCAGAATGAGAGTCCACATATGGAATGACTCAAGAATAGCTATTGTGCTTTAAAAACTCACCCTCCGCCTTAATCCGAGTCAACTTTTAAGTGGAGACAAGCCCTTACTAGGGTACCTAGATGTCCTGATTTTATAGGGACAGTCCCAATTTTGGGGTTTTTTTCTTATATCGGCTTCTATTACCTCCCACCCCCCGTCCCGATTTTTCCCACTTGCTGTCTGGCCACCCTAGCCCTTACTGCCCCGGCTGGTGATCTTTTCAAAGCCACTCCAGGAGGGAAACCACTGTGCAGGGATGGATGTTTACTTAGGACCATTTGTTAATGAGGCTAGCTGCAATTCCGGCAAGCGGTATAAATGGTGTTTACCCACAGTGCACTATGCACCTCAAGCTTTGGAGAAGTGAATCATAAAAGCCTTGATGGGGAAAAGGCAAAGCAAAGACAAAAGGTTTTTCCACTGCAGTCTAGGGGCTGCGTATATTCCATCTGACCGATAAAATAAAGGCGTCTCTAAACAGATAACCCTGTAATTCCAGCACATGCCCAAGAGAAAGTAACGGTATGGTCACGGCTGTTTTTTCTCCCAGCCATTTATCAGTTCTTGTACTGGAGAGTACCGACACTGGATGTTCCCAGCGTTAACCCCTCCCCCACGCCAGGGCCGATAAGACCTGGCAAATTGGATAAGCAGTAAAACCCTGCTGCCCCGGCCACGAAGACAGAGTGCCCCTCTATCGAGACAGGAGCTGAAAAGCTGCAGGGAAAGTATAAGGCAGCTTAGAGGAAAGAGCAAGAGAAAAGTAACGTCTGATTATCATTTCCATGAAGCAGCTGGTGGCCCGGCTCCCTGCCTCAGTCCTTTAATCACCCGTAAGCCTGAAGCGATACCGTTGGAAACATGCAGCCATCCAGGTGGTCAGCAGGAGGCAGTCCCTATATGGAAGTTGGGGAGAGGGGGGCCTAAGGGGGAAAAAACACTGCCAAAAAAACCAGTGCTCCATTGGTTGTACTACTGCATCTTAAAAAAGGAAACAAAATTAAGATGCCTCCACAGATAGTCCCAATAAAAAGGGACAATTTAGGACCAATCCAGCAGTTTTCAGGGCATCAGTGGCTGGTAAACTCTGGAGATTTATCCCACACTCTGATGCCAAAAGAAGGCTTGCCAAGAAGGAGATCGCTAGAAAGCTAGATGGAGAAAAAAATGGGGCTCAGTGGAAGGGAATATTCCAATCTCAAACCCCTGTGGCTAGATTTCCAGCATTCAAATAGAGTTAAAATGTGTTCATAGGCATAGCCAATTACCTCATCATGGTCATCTCATGGCCTAGGACGGTCTGGCTGACGCACTGGCACTGCCTGCATTAGGACCATGGTTCCAAACATCACTAGTAGCGTTAGCACTCTGCCAGTGACCTGCCCAGGAGCTGAAACCAGCAGAGCTCATTTCACTACTGTGTAAAGACCACCTTCTCAAACATAACTGGGGTGGGGGGGTGGGAAAGCCATGGGTGAAGGAGGCTTTCAGGCAGGCAAGGCACTCAAGTAACCATCTACAACAGGGATCGGCAACCTTTGGCCTGCGGCCCGCCAGGGTAAGACCACGGGTGGGCCGCACTGGTTTGTTTACCTGCCGCGTCTGCAGGTTCAGCTGATCGCGGCTCCCACTGGCCGAGATTCGCTGTTCCAGGCCAATGGGGGCTGCGGGAAGCAGTGACCAGCACATCCCTTGGCCCACGCTGCTTCCCGCAGCCCCCATTGGCCTGGAGTGGCGAACTGCAGCCAGTGGGAGCCGCCATCAGCCGAACCTGTGGACGCAGCAGGTAAACAAACCGGCCCGGCTTACCCTGGCGGGCCGCGTGCCAAAGGTTGCCGATCCCTGATCTACAACAACTACTAGTTTTTACTGATACCCAAGTGCTACATCACTGCAGTTGCACCACTGTAGCATCATAGACACTTGCTACAGTAACAGAAGGCGCTTTTCCATTGCTATAGTAAATTTCACCCACCACCACCCCGAGAGGCAAGAAATCTTCTCTTGGCCTAGCAAGTATCTATAATAGGGCTTGGGTCAGCTCAGCGGTATCTCTCAGGGGTGTGAAGCAATGTAGCTAGATCGACCTAAGTTTCAGGTAGAGACAAGGCCTCAGATAATCCTCCTTCTTGCATGTGATTTCTGGTTCTATAGTTTCTCTGAATTATTTCTCCATTTTGTCCTTGTAGGGTTCCAGTTCTGCTGTTGTTAATTAGACCAAGTCAGATTTCCACTGAGACTTCAACTGCAGCATTATCAGCCTATAATCTGTCAAGTCCCTCTGAAACCTCCTTCAAATTGCTTTTGGAAATTTAGTCCCTTGCTTAAAATATGGGCCACGTTTGCATCAAGTTCCTTCTCGCCATCAGTGCAAATGTCAACACAAGTATTGCACTTTGATGCAAATGAAAAGACACACAATCTTCCCAAGCACGATTGCAACAGCTGTTGGGAAGCCGGCACATCAATCCTCTTTTCACACAACCATCCGTGATGCCAATGGTGGAATTTTTGAACTTTCACAACGTGGTTTAAGAACTTTTATGTATTATTTCTCTCTCAAGGTTTAGGCAGCACGCGGAGCATCCACACCTAAGCAGCTCAGAATGACTGCACCTGTGAAAAGTTAAATTTTTCTATTTTCGTTGTCTGAGCAAATGACAAAAAAAAAAAATCCCTCATCTAACTTTTCTCTGCCTTTCTAGCAGAGAAGGCAACTTGTGCACAATATTCTGCTATTTCCTTGTCAGATAAAAGGAACAGCTTTAAGAAGGAAAGTTTCTCCCCCGTATTGATGGTGGCCACTACTAGGACATTTCTCACGTTCAGCTACCCATCTTCCATTAATGTCATCCTTTATGCTTTTGGTTCTTCGCTTTAATTTTTCTGCCATCTCTTCACTTGCAGTAACTTGTGCACAACTTGAATTTTCCCTGGATGTACTGCTCCAGACAGGTTCAAAGTACTTCAGCCACTTCTTAAAACTTCATCTTGTGCTACACTAGTGGCAATGTTATCATAGAAGGAAGGCCTGGAACAGGGACTTGAAGATACAATCATGGCTTCCTTTCTAGCATGGTGGTATAAAAAGTGTCTGGCTTGCACGAATAAATTTGATATTCTTGTTCTTCCGATTACCCAGCGAATGTTCCATTTGACCATGAAGACTCTGAAGCGGCTGAGTTTTCTGCACTTTGAGATGAGTACGAATCCCTTCACCTCGTTACTTAACACCTTGAATTTTACTTAAAACTATAAATCAATTTTCGTTACTTCACTCCACTGAATCACTTGCTTGTTTCCACTTCTTCACCTTTAGGCATAGTGAGTCAGATTAGTGTAGTCATTTATGTTTGGGATTCACCAATCACCCCTTTTGCAATATTGACCAGCAGGTTTCACGTTTACTACAGTTAGAATAAGAAACCCCTATGTGGTGAATTCAAACATTGTGAAGACTTCGGGGGGGACCAACAGTGAACTAGCCAGTTTTGTATAGAATCACATTGTTGCATGCTGTAAGAGGGGCAAAGTTTGCTAGAACTAGAAGCTATGGGAAAGTGGGTAGGACATACAACTCCCCCAATCCCCTTCTCCAACATCCTATCACAGCCAACTCCACCTAATAGCCATCTCCTATCACCAACAACCTGACTCATTCCTCTTCTCCTGTAGGTTTTTGATAATTCTGTAACCTTCTCGTCTCCTAACATGCTTAATGGGCACAGTAAGAACCCTGATGTTCTCAACACTCGCCTTTTAACCTTTTAGAATAGCTCCAAGTTTTAATTAACAGAATTAAATTACAGCCTAATGCATCTAGTATTTAAAAACATGTTAAGTTCATACAGGTACTAGACAGTGAGTCCACAAAACACTCTACTACTACTGGGAAGGGGGTGGGCGGGGAGGACAGAAGAGAATCTGCTGGGTCTTTTCACCCACTTGGGAAGGAGAAGGGGTTCCGTGACTGTTTATTAGCAAATAAACTATTCCGTTGCACAGGTCCTCTGCCAGTGCACTGAGGACTGTGAAGTGACTCTGTAAGAGAGAGGCACACATCACTGCTCAGCTGGAAAAAGTGTGCTCCAAATGTACCCTTGACCCAGACCTTGTCTTCCAAAGCCTCTTTCCCCAACCCCCAAAAGTTAAGTCTGACGCTTTAACCCCCCGATACCCGGCTGGCAAACCAAAGTGCAGCAGATAAGACAGTCTACAATTGGCATGAGGGTCAACCTCTTCCCAGCACTTTCTACAGATGCCATTAGAGTTCAAATTTCTGTATTTGACTGGAAGGGTAACTGTTGAGCAACAGAACAAACGTTCCCCCTCCATGACCTCCACCTCAGGGGAGCAGGAAACTGACTGTCACCCAAGTTTCCCCACACAAGTTTCTCCCACCTCTACTGCATTACCAGCACTCCACCACAGCAGGAAGACCGGAAGCTAGGAATGTAAGTAGGCACACATGGCTAGAGAGAGCAATCACGCCAGCCACATCTTTTTAAAACACTGCACCATCCACCTCATTCAGATACTATAGAGATGTGCAAATCAGGGACTTGACTCTGCAGACCCAAAAGCACATGCAAAGTTAGCAATACTGGCATTCAACACACATAAAGCGTACCTACTCAAAGGCGGAAAAAAGAAAAACAGACCCTATGTTTCTAAATCAATGGAATTAGTCAAACTACAGCAACTGCTGACCTTGCCAGCATCAGCTCATGCTCCCCCCATGGTAAATCCCAGTGCACAGGCACAACTGCATTAAAAGGGTCTTTTCCATTTCTAATGGATTTGATCCGATTAGATCACCCAGTCCAAAAGTGCCCAAAGCCACAGGGAGGTCTTGCAGTGATGGCTGCTCTTCATTGTTTCCAATGCTGAGTCGCATCAAGTGGGCTTTGAGGATCAGAAAAGAGAGGACAGAAAATCATCTGCATTTTAAGTTTTAAGTACACTCAGCTGCCGGCCATGTTGCACAGCACCCCAATGCAAGAAAGCTTTGGGGAAATTCCCTCTGCAATGAACTTCTGGAACAAAGCCGTATTAATCAGCTACTAATCTGGTAAAGGTAAGGTACAGATCTGAGACCAAGGTCATTAATTCTCAGCTACCCTCTCTCCCCTTGCATAACATAATACTCCAAGACAGTGTTCCCTCTAGTTTTCCCCCACACGTGTATGGAATAAATTTCGTTATGTGCACCAATATGGAGGTGGTATGTGACATCACCTCCATATGGATGCACGTAAAATTCATGTGGCGGGGGTGGGGCTGAGGGGTGCAGACAGTGGGAGGGAGCTCAGGGCTGGGGCAGAGGGTTGGGGTGCGGGGTGGGGGGTGAGGGCTCTGGGGTGGGGCCGGAGATGAGGGGCTCGGGCAGATGGTTGGATGCAGGCTCTGGCTGGGGATGAGGGGTTTGGGGTGCAGGCTGCCCTGGGACTATGGCAAGGAGAGAGGATTCCCCCTGCTCCCTCTCCCCACCACAGCCGCTCCGGGGCTGGGGCCGAAGGCTAGACATCTCTCCCCTGGTCGCAGCAGGTCCGAGCCGGAGCGCCTCTCCCCCAGCCGCAGCGGGTCCGGGGCTGGCGAGGAGAGGCATCTCCCTGCCCCAGCCTGAGCAGCACTTAATAGGCTGCAGCACAGCCGCAGTTTACAGGGAACTTGGTCCCTAACCCAGGGAGCATTGCTTTAGCACAGCATGCAGGACTTCTTACCCCATGTGACAGACACTAATCAAAATACAATGAGGTGCTGGGTAGGGAAGCACAGACCCTTTTCATTTTTATACCTTATAACCCTCAACAGCTCAGAGCTGTCTTGGAACTGGCATGCTGCAGCCTTTCAGCCCCCAGAGCAGACATTCGCCAGCTTGGGAAGGGGCCCGTGCAGGCATCTGTCCACACTAGTCCTCCACAAGCCATCCCATCACAGTGCAAACCATGTGCTCTTTGCACCCCAGCTAGGAGTTCAGAAAAACATGGCAGTGACATTTTCTGAAAACTTGCCATTATAGGA
Source organism: Trachemys scripta elegans (assembly GCF_013100865.1). Lineage (NCBI taxonomy): Eukaryota > Metazoa > Chordata > Testudines > Emydidae > Trachemys > Trachemys scripta. The sequence goes on from NC_048305.1 coordinate 4,174,704, forward strand.
TGAGCCATGTATTTAGAAACATGTTGATACTGAATGTGGCCACAAACCAGCCTCCACAACCATACCTACCAAGCCAGGCATAGGAAGCCATTACACCCTGCACAGTTTCTGTACGGCCACCAGTAGACCCAGTTCTCCAAAAGGCTAATCCCAATTGTCACTCTAGGTTGTGATGGCATTTCAGCCTAGCAGCCATTCTGACACACACACACACACACACACACACACACACCCCTTCCATGAGCCAAGACTCCCTCTGCAAAGAACCCTGCTAGCCGACTTATTCAACAGCCACATTCAGCTCCCATTTGTTCTGACCAGAGACGTTCAAACACGCAAACAGCTGTTTTAAATAAGGTCTTGCTGTGGCACATTAACTTGTTACAGACTGTTCTCATCTGCACTCTCCTCCTCGCTTACCTGCTAAGCGGTCATGAGACTATCATTGGCTACCGGATTTTCCTTCAATAGCTTCCCCAGATTTACTGTTGAGAATACGCTCACCAGGTACAAAGCTCTGCAGAGGTTTTCAGTAGAATTTTAACAAATGCTTAGATTTAGAGAAGACAAAGTTGGGACCACAACACTGATCTGAAGTGAAGCACCCAGCAAAAGCAGATGCAAACATGACGAAGTGGAAGAGCACACATTTGTACAAGGCAGCCACACCTCTACTTTAGGCCAGGTAACAGCACAGGAGATGTCTGGGGATGTTGGAGTCCTGAAGCTACCAGCATAACAACGAGATGTCCTAGCACATCAACTACAGAAGATCTCAGCTCTATAGTAACTGCTCAGCCTGCCCAGTGGATTCACTGAATATGGTTTTATAGCACACCTTCCATACCCAAGAGAGCCTCAGTTGCATACCAAACTAGGCATTAGATCTGCAGACAGTGAAACCAACATATATATGAGCAAACATGGCAACTATTAAGCACTCAGCAACTGGTCACACAGCCTTGGGCATGAGAGCCTGCAATATTAAACCGGGGGAATGAGAGTTCCCCATGGCCACAACGGAAGTGTATGCCAGACTGGGAATGAATTAGAACCCAAGTATCCTGATTCATTGAGGTCTTGAAGTTAAAAAAAAAAAGGGGGGGGGGCACAGAATTGGGAGACCTTGTTCTCTTCCTAGTTCTCCCAAAGGTTAAATGCATGGGCCTCAGCAAGAAAACACCCGTGCCTCAGTTTACCTGACAGTAAAATAGGGGTAATACTTATCCCACAGGAATACTGTGAAACTTAAGTTTGTGTTTGTAAAGCATACCAAGATCCTCTAGTGTCTGGAGTTAGGCAAATACTAGGTTTAATTTTTCACTAAGGTTTACATTTTTCTAAAGTCACCCTTTACAGATGTGGGCATTATCTGCATCTGGAAATATGGTGGCTGTGCCTTTTAAAAAAAAAATTACAGTAAAGTGCAAACACCTGATCTGCCCTTATAACAAGTTCCAGTGGACCTGGAGAAGGGAGGAGGTAGGACTTGGAACATTTAACCAAAATTATGAATAAAGGCAGCCCTGTATTTCAGCTACTCAGCACTGAAACTGCGCCCTGTCTAGGATGTTATTTGATGTGCCCCAAATACAATGTCACATTACTTACTGGAATGCCAAAGGATTAAGTATCATAATAAGGAAAGGGGGACAGAACCCTGCAACCCAATACCCTTGTTGACCCATTTAGTGTTGCAGACATGTCTGTGCTCAATTCATTTGTGTATGTGGCTATCAGAAATAGGTAGGATAGGTAATGGGTAGGATTTTCAAACGGGCCTAAGTGAGTTAGGTATTCAATGCAAATCACAGCCTTAATGATCACCGGTTTCACAATCTGCATGTACCACAGATGTGATGCCAAAAAAAAGTTGGAAAGGTTTAAAGCAAAGATAAGAATCACCTGAATTAATTCCTTCGTACTGGAAATCTAGAGCTTAGCGTCATATCAGGGAGATCATGACTCCCAGCAACAAGGGGTTACGAATCAGCTCTCACTGAATACACTGCATTCCCCAACCTTCCCTGAAACAAACAGTGCAGAACAGAGCAAAGGTCCAGAATAAAGCTGAAGGGCATCGGTGTGTGGGGGAGGAGAAAAAGCCCTTTAACCTTTCAGGGCAGGAAGTTCCAGTCCCCTTACGCAAAAAGTTGCTCAAACCTGAGTTGTGGGATCAGGACTAAAGGATAGTTCAGAAGAAATGAAGTCAAGGGGAACAGAGCTCTTGCTGTGACGTTAGGTCTTTGTTTCAACAAAGCCAACAGTGCTACGCAGCTACATGCCATGACAGAAGAAGAGTTGCCCAACACTTTGGAGATCAGCGCGTGCTGGATTACCAAGCGTTGGCTACTCGGCACAATAGCAGTGACTAACTTTCTTGTGTCTAATGAAAAGTTATCTAGATGAAAACGTGCCAACGGCAAAGCAATTTTCTCACTTGTGTCTCGTCTCCCTGGCGGGTGCTGGTTCCAAGTGCTTCTCCCCAAACCTTTGTGGGACGCATCCCCATGGACAGTCGGGGAGGGATGAAAGGGAGTGTAATTGCAGTGTAGGTTTATGCTACCTCTTCCCGCACCGCACCTCTCATGCGGCAAGTTAGCCTCAGCTGTGCTTACCCACACATTATTTTATGCCCTTTCCAACAGTCAGTTGACATTGATGCATGGGACAAGGAACTCAGAGGGGTCTTTTGGAAAGCTTGACTTGGCCTTCAAGATCAGCTAGAAAGAGAGCATACACCAGACAGTGAGCTAGTAATGGCATTAAAAAAAACAAACAAACAAAAAAAACCCACTACAGGCTACATCTACACTAGAAAATGCTGTACAGGTTTTCCAGCAACAATGCGCTTGCACCAGGGCAAGTAATAGCGTAAGAGCTAGTGTAGACAGAACTCAGACATTTTTGGCACTGTCATGAAAACCCTGCAGGTCTTGGCTTCAACAGAGGCCGTAAAACAAAGTACAGTAGTTCTTAAAGAGCAATAAGTACCTTGATACAATGTTTCTTTAAGCAAGTGCAGCAGTTTTTCACAACTGGGTGCTAGAAACACTTGAACCCTGTCCGCAGTAGTGCTTACATCATTGCTAACGCTGTATGCAGCTGCACAACTGGGGGAAGATTTACACAAAATATTTTAGGAAGAGATTTGTTAAAGGCTTCTCCTCCGGTCATATTCCTTTTCTCCAAAAAGTTATCTAGAGATAAAGAAAATCTTGATATATTTGAAGTTTATATATAAAGTTTGGTGTATAGCCACCTACGGGAACACAAAAGCACTACCCTTTTCCTTAGCAAGATATTTTTCCTTTCTTCTGTAGACACACTATTATTATAGGGTTGTCTATGCGACATAAAACCTACTGACTTTGTTTATTTAGACTATAAAAGTGCACACGTAGTAAGTCCTGTACCAAGGGGCTACAATTACCTGGATCTTGTTACAAGACCGCAATAAGGAGAAAAAGAAAAGAAACCATCACCAGTCTTGCCAGAATCCCTGTAAGTTATGAGACCATTCAGATACAAGTCTTACTGCATTTGACAAACATTACCATTGGGCTAATCTTTAAGAGCCCAACTAAATATTTCCCCTGGCTTCCTTATACCTCTAAGTCACTCCCCAAATGAATGATTACTCAAAATTGTAGGCAAGGAGATTTTCTGAGCATACAATACTAACAGAATCTGAGCAAATTCACTTCTTCTATGCCCTAACTTTTTTACACCAACGTTTTTCTGATCTAACCTCTTTCCTAGAAGTCCAAAAAGATTTAATCATTCAGCCACAGCCCTCATCCCTAAAAAGGCACCTCACCAGGTGCAGTAGCCCTTCACCTTTGGAGATCCTGCTGTAAATCCTGCTTTACTGTATCCCGCCAGAGCCCGAGTACACGTACCCCTCAAAGCCACTGTACAACATGGGACAACTAAGCAACTGTGTGTGGGAAATGCCCAGAACTGGAACTGTGGGCGTGTTGCAAGTCTGGATTAAAATACCATCAGCAGAGAACTGTATCTAGAAGCTTAGATCCTGAGCACAGGCCTTTGTCTAAAGAGCGTCTTTAGTCACCTAATTCTGTTATACTATCTTATAGCATGTGCATGAAGGAGTTAAAATGATTTTTCTTACTATTTAAGGCCCCAAAGTCTGCAAAGGCAATTTATGTGGAGGGAGCCTTGTACCTCTGCAGAGCTCTGTCTCCACAAGGGGTAGGGTGACCAGACAGCAAATGTGAAAAATTGGGACAGGGGGTCTGGGGGTAATAGGAGCCTATATAAGAAAAAGACCCAAAAATCAGGACTTGTCCCTATAAAATCCGGACATCTGGTCACCCTAACAAGGGCTCACCCAAGCAGATTAGCTTGCAGGGATCGGGTCTAGGATACTTTATGCTTCTAGAACTTAAATGCAGCTTTGAAAACAATTTTACAGTAAGTTCTTAGTCATTCTGGGTATTTTGAAAAATAACTTAAAGCTGCTTCAAATATTTGAGCTTCAGAATGCCACCATTAAACATGTGCAAAAAATCAATTTTCTTGGAAGACCTTTAAAGGCTGTTTTAACATGCAACCTAAAAACTTTACCTAACCCACATGTATCTGTGAAATGGGCATACAAGCTTTGTAATGTTCCAGAAGCTTTTGGTGAGTGTAAGAAACCCTCTACCACAAGTTGTTAAAGAACTTTTTTAGCTGTGACTGAAACCTACAAATACTAGGAAATATATTCAAGATGAAGCCCATCAGGGAGCTCTTTGCCATGAATTTGTCTATTTGGGTAGTTTAGGACAACCATGTTAGGAGAAAAAAGGTGTTTATTTTACAAAAATAATAATATTTTACAGTTAGTTAATAGGCAGCAAAAGAAACAATGCCCCAAGAGCAAAAGAGCGGAATAATACTGACAAGGCCTGTATTGTGTGAACTATAGGCAAGGCTGCCAAGCTCCAGAAAATGCCACACTAGTCAATTTCACCATTTAACACCTTAAGGAATACTCTGATTCTGAGTGGAACAGAATTCAGGTTGTTACAACATTATTTCCTTTCAACAACTAATTTTCCCCACAAGAATAAGTTGTGGAGTTTCTCTTTCCCTCCCCCCCTCCAGAAAAACCCAGTAGCGTGGCAATTCAAGTGCTTAACACTGGTTGCACCTTTCTTGAAGCACATGTTCTCTCCCCACCCCCCAAGAAAAAATAGTTTTCCCAGCCTGATAACAGGACCAATACCAAAACATGCTGTCTTTCGTCCTTTAAAACCTGAAATATTAATGCAGAAGAATGAAGGCAAGTCAAAAGACATTTATTGCAGATCTTGGGTATACTTTCAAGCCGTTCTCACCAGAAGTACTGTATGTAGTCATATAGCTTTAGCGTTTAGGATAAATAGTGTAATTCACAAAGCTCTACATACAGGATATGCACAGAAATTAGTATATGACGTCTTATGTTCTGCTTACATCACAACCAACTGGATCAGCCTTCTGAATCACAAAATGTTTGTACTGCAAATTGAAAACGCGACAAGTGCTAAACTCTAGAGAATGGCCATTACTGAATATGGCCCAACAAGGCAGCATTATGAATCCTCACCTCCGCATGAAGGTGTGAGGAGATCGGCTTTAGGTCATACAACAAGAAGTAAACTGAGGCAGCAAAACAGTCAGAACTTTGTTAAGACAAGTCATTCTTATACCATCCCATGGTTTCACAGACTAAAGCAGTTTGACTCCATGGAGATTTTTGTTGTGCACTATTAAGTTATCTCCTATGTGCTTTTCCCCACTAAAAAAAAGTATTCCAAGCAGATACTGCAGAGCTGTCCATCTTCCAAAGATCAATAACTATGATGATTCATCATGTTAGACGGTACCAACTTTTGCAAAATGATGGCACACGCACTGATGAGAAACCAGATGTCATAGCTGGGAATGTAATTTAAAGTTTGCAAGGGAAGGCTGAAAAATTAAAGCGCCCTCATAAATGAGATATCCATTTAAAATTCTCAGTATTTTCTCCTGGTATGGGTTCCCTTCATGCTAAGACAGTTTATTTCTCCTGATGGAAGTAATATCTATTACAACGTGCAAGAAAATGCAAAGCGTTCAGCATTTCCAATCTTGGCCTAAAAAGAATGGTGGGAGGAAGAATGCACAATTTAAAAGGCAGTTGTTACTAAACTACAACTGAACCACACACAGACACTCACACACCCCAGTAACTTTTGGGGGAAAGAGGGGCTGAAGTTACACCACAGAATCAGCATTGCAACATGCACGATTACCAGAAAGCTACTCGGAATTTCCTTTGGGCCAAGGATTTATTCCAAAAGGGGCCGGGGGAGTACGGGGGGGTTGTTTGTCCAGCATATTCACCCTCCCTTTCCCATCCTCCACACAGATTCAATGCTGGGAAGGGAGGGTTACACTCTCCNGGGGGGGGGGGGGGGGGGGGGGGGGGGGGGGGGGGGGGGGGTTGTTTGTCCAGCATATTCACCCTCCCTTTCCCATCCTCCACACAGATTCAATGCTGGGAAGGGAGGGTTACACTCTCCAGTTTATTTCCAGCTCTGGAACTGCACAGAAATGAAGGACTGAGGCCTACATGTCACTGTGCCAGCAAAGCAAGGGAGACAGGAGTCAAGGGCCCAGCCGCATTCAGCTACAGAGGAATACGCACACGTGGGGAGGAGGGAGAGAACTACCTTTCGCACACACGCAGGGCGCTGTGAGCACGGAGAACACGTGGGGGTTAAGGGGAATCCCCCCCCCCAAAAAAAAAGTGTAGCGTGCTCCGATCAATGGTGCACTGGATCAGACATGAGAAGCGGGGTAGGGAATGGGGGGGGGGGGCCGGGCCAGGGCTGGCAGATTCCCTCCCCCCTCGCGCCCCCTCCAGCACAGCTTGTCTGTCACCCTCTAAGGCTTTGCAGATTCTTGCTGGGGCGCAAATCGGCGGGAGAGGGGGCGATTCGTACCGGGAAAGGGGGAGAAGGAGAAGGCCCCGCGGTGAGCCGGGGGGAAGGAGGGGGGGGGGGAGAGAATCACATGCTCGCAGCAGAAGAAACCACGTTGTCTTTACTGCTGCAGTGGAATGCCGGGAAGGGGAGGAAGCGCCGAGCGCAGCCACCCAGCCCCACACACGCTGCCCAGATCGAACGCTCAGTCCTCCGCCGTGGAACGTTCGCACCGCGGCCTGGAACGTTGCAACAGCGCCGTGGAACCTTCGGCCTGGAAGCAGCCCCCCCGCCGCAAAGCCGCATGGCCGGGCCGGGCCGCTCCGCCGGGGCTGGGCTCCGCTCCCCCTCCCCTGCGCACACATGCTCTCCGCCCTCATGGCTCCCACAGGCTGCAAGAAGCCTCCCCTTTCCCGAGAGAGCCGGGGCTGCTACAGAAATCCTAAATCCACGTTCCCCAGATGACCCCCCCCCCACACCCACCCCTCGTGCGTCCGGCTAGGATGAAGGCGGAGAGCGGCGGCATGCGACCGCCAAGGCCATATGACACGTTTCGTTCTCCCCACGCCGGGTTACAGCCAGCGAGTCCCCATATTCTTGGCACCCTGGCAAACTTTGGCACTCGAATCCAGACAGCTGGCGAGGGCATTGGGGGGGGGGGCTCTTTCTTTTTCTGGTCCAGGCCAAATAGACTCATTCAGCATTTACAATATGGGAAATATGGCAACGCTGAACTGGGGGGAGGAGTGATCTCTTCCGAACAAACCTTCCCCCCCCTTCCATACACACAGACGAGGGCCCCCTTCTCAGCATTTTTATTATGTCCCTGGGTGGGGGGGAAAAAGGCCTTTCATAAAAAAGGCAGCTCCTGTGTGCTCTGGGCGAGCGTGTGCGAGACCGAGGCCTTGCGATCACGCTTCCCTCCGGCTGCCCCCAGCCCCACGCACCCCCACCCTGGCTTACTCCCCCGGCTAGTGCACCGGGGCTGAGCGGGGACAGGACCCCGAGGCAGGGGGTCGATCCAACAGCGACAGAGCCAACTAGGGTGGGGTAAGGGGGGGAAGAGAACAAAAACCCCCGAGTCACCGTACTGCAGCCCAGAGATCCCTCCCCCCGCACCCCGCCGCGGCTCAGGGTCACCCCCCGGACCCACCTGGGGGGGACTGTCCGTTGACGGTGACCACGGCCACCGGGGCGTTTTTAGTCCAAGGGTTCACCTTGGGCGGGGGGGGCCTCGATGAATTCCTTGCGCCCGCCTCCTCCCTGCTCGCCGCCTTCCTCGCCGCCGCTGCTGCCCCCCGCCTCGCCCAGCAGCCGGTTCTCGCCCCCGGCGCGCTGCTGCAGCAGGTTCTCCTTCTCCTGGTTGTTGCTCTCCTCCTTCTGCTGCTTGATGCTGGGGGGCTTGGGCGCCGCGCTCCGCCGGGGCGGCTCCCCCGCCACGCCGCCGCCGCCCCCCTTGGGGCAGCTGTCCGGGGCGCCCCCGCGGCCCTCCTCGGCGGTGGCCTTCTCCCCGTGGGGCATGAGGGGCTCGCCCTTCTCCCGGGCCCCTTCCTGGGGCTTCTTGATGAGCAGCCCGTGCTCCTCGGCGGGCAGTAGGGGGTTGCCGGGCAGGAGAGCCTCCACCTGGGTCGCCATCGGCGCCCCCGGCCGGCCGCCGCGTCCCCCCCGCTCCGGCTCCAGGCGCTCCCCCCGCCGGGCGGGGCCCTGCTCAGCCGCACGCAGCCCGGAGCAAGTGGGGGGGCCCCCTGCACCAGCTCCCCCTCCCGCGGCACCCCTCCAGCTGCAGCAATATGGAGAAGCACGGAGACCACGCGACTGGCACGGGAGCGCGCGCGCGCAACCACCCCCCCCTTCCTCGCGGCCGGCCTGCTGCCTGCCGCCGCGCGCGCACGTTCCAGCGCCAGCTCCGCCTCGGCGGGTAGGGGGCGCGCACGCCGAAAGGGGGACGGCCCCGGCCGGCGGCGCGCACGCGCCTGATGCAATTCGCGGCGGCTGGAGGAGCGCCTTAAAGGGGCAGCGCCTGCGGGAGAGGGAGGAGCTCGGGGGTGCGGCTCCAGCCTGGGCTGGCACCAGCACCCTGGCTGCGGGCCTGGGCTGCTCCAGCCTGGGTGCTTGCTCTCCTCCTGCTGCACCCCAGCGCCCCTCTGGGCAGCCCCTGGCTGCTCCCCAGCATCTCCCCCTAGGGTGGCCAGAGGTCCCGATTTTATAGGGACAGTCCCACTTTGGGGGTCTTTTTCTTATATAGGCTCCTATTACCCCCCTCCCTGTCCCGATTTTTGCTGGTCACCCTCCCAGCCACCCAAAGCTCCTGGTCCCTGCACCCCCCAACCCCCAGCTGTCTCCCTATCCCCAGCACGCCCCTTGGCATCGCACCGGGGGACACTTTTAGGGGCAGGAAGAAGGTCAGGAATGGGAAAGACAGCTCAGGATTTGACTAGTTTGTCATCCTGCTTTAGTATTCTCCCTTGTATACAGGTACATACATTAGAAGAGGTTATGCTAATTATCAACTAATCTTCAGTATTTTCCATACCAGACATTTCAAACCACTGTATAATTTAACTGTTATTGGTGGTTGTCACCATGATCCTTCCAAACTAACATGGTTTCCATCAGATTTAAAGCAGTTCACCGGGGGGGGGAGGGAGGGGAGTAGGACTTAAAACAAAACAAAAAAACAAGAAATGGGATGGTGTGGGGGGCTGCCACAGCCAACAAGACCTGTCTAATACCGCAGTGATTCTCAGTAAAGGCATCCTATAATCACGACAAGCCTCATGTGATCCCATATTCTATATTTAATAGATAAGGCAATGCTTTACTTCTCTACAGCACTACCTTTCATCTAGAAGAACTGGTATTTAATGTATCATAGGAGCTGCGCTCAGAGAGTCGAGGCACCCCTAGGAATATTGAAAGCACGACAAGTTGCAGCAACAATTTAGCTTCGAGGTAGTGGTGCATGGAAAGAAGGGAAGAGAGGAATTTTAAAGTTAGCTGTTAGGAAGAAAGGGGAAAATGAAAGAAAAGTAATGAAACAAAAATAGGAAAGAAAAGACATTAGACAAAGTCTTGGACAAAGAGAGGAACTTTGCACCTTATTTTGAAGGGCAATAGAGGTTAAAGTTCTAACAGACCCCCAGCGGGACTTTCAAATAGCCAAGAACCCTCCACTGAGAATGTCTTGCCTCCGGCTCTCAAGAGTACTTGTAACCCATTGGTCATTATGTCCCCTTCTGCACCCGATTCACAGAGCATGCAAGTCCATTACGGCCTCCAGGTCAGAATCTGGCTCTTAGCTCAAGCTGTAGAAACATGTGCTTTCAGCTCTGGAGGTCTCCAATTCAATTCTCCATGTGGTGTCTGCACAGAGAGACACCTAGGCACTGTTGTCAGGAGCCGTTCAGATAGCATGGTGGCCCACAGGGCAAGAGAAGGGTCCTAGGGGTTCCTCTAATCTACCCCAGCCGGCAATTGCCCGAGTGCACTGTGCTTCCACCATGCTAGAGCTTGATGTGGAAATAGGACGGGACCCAGCTATGCTGGCTCTGTGCCAGCTGATAAGTCCCCCCCACACACTGGGAGAATTCGCAGCTGGCCAAATCTAGATGATTTCTGACCCCTCTGTGCTGCCAAAGAGGCACAAAAGACTCAGAACCCAGAGGGCAGTTTGGTTTGTGGTCTCGAAGACAAATAGGGCATTATAAGATTAAAACCAACAACTTCAATAGTGTCTAAAACCAAACCGGAAGCCATGCAGCGTGTGGGGAACGGGGATAACATGCTCATTTAGATCTGCTGCATTTTCCCCGCTAGCTAAAGGTTCCCAGTTATCTTAAGGGTCAGCCCTAAGTCAAGTTCACGGTAGCAGTACAACCTAGCGGTGCCAAAGTTGTGCACGTCTGTGGTGACATCAGTAAGAAAAGGTGGCAACCTCCCAGCTAGGAAAAGAATGTGGGACCAACCACTGTCGCCATCTAGGAATCCAATAGCACTCGGGTGGTTGGACAAGCAAGAGGCACAGAAGGGCGCCAAGATTGTGAGCGTCTTTGGCACAGAGCGGGCAAACTCCAGCAAGAGATGGAGTCATTACAAGGCCCTGTCAATTTCTCTGCTTGTGCTCCCCGCCCCGATCATCATCACCTCTCTCTTATGTGGATGAAGTCTCAGCCAGTTCGTTCTTACTGAAGTCCTTGGCCAGGCACTGGAAAAGCAAGGAAACTGCAAAGTCTGGATCTGATGAAAAGGACACAGATGTGAGTGTCACCAGCACTGAAAATTTCTCAGTCTGCTCGAGCTGCTTCAAACAAACAATAAACGGGAGGGGGTGACAAAATGCAACCATATGGGGTCCCACATGAGAAAGCCACTGGGGCTGGGGGAGAGGGGAAATGAATCCTTACCCACCACCATCCTCAAGAACCTGACAAGTAATGCCTTCCTGCTGACCCCACATACAGATAGCTCACATGTAAAAACTTGACTGTCCAGGTAGAAGCGGCTGTCAACTTATAGCTACAAAATTGCAAGGAATACCTACAGCCACTGCAACTGATCCTATTTACCCTCCCTTAATTCCAGCCCCATCGTAGTCATTTGTCATGTCTATGCCACACCTAAGCTTGTCACTGTAACAATCTGCTCTGCACTGGACAGTCATAGAAACCCACCCTCAGGGGAAAGGGTGCCATTCGGATGAGACTATTTCCAGGGCGTGGTGCAAGTGATAGATAGGTATCTCAGGAGCTTGATCTGTGTGTGCTAAAAGGAACGAGAATACTGCTGCCGCTATCACCGCCTCATTTCTGCTTATGTAATACTTACCTGTCAGTGTTTTTTGGGCACAGCTGTTTCTATATATAGTCTGCAAAACTAATGCCTGGATACCAAAAGATGATGTGTTTATGATTACGCTCTCAGGCCCAGAAAAGAAGGAGCGTGGAGACACACATACTGGGGTCCTTGCCCATAACTCGGGCTGTAGGCACTACAGTAATAACAAATAATAAATATAGGATAGACACACTCAAACATACATTATGCACAAAAACAGTATACAGAAACACACAACATTGTCATGCACACACACACACAAGTATGCACGATACTTGCACACATTTTATTTCAGTCTCTTCCTCCTCTAGTGTGATGTTCAGAAGATGGGAGGTTACCACCCCAGCAGCACCTCTGTATTTTAAGCTGTCATTTCCATTGCAAACTTTGGTTTTCAACGGGTTAGTTATTCAGCAGGTTTTTTTTAATTTGGACTGAAATGTCTGGGAGTTTCTATGGTAAGTGTATAAAAATCTGAAAACATTTAGTCTAAGTTTTGCCCTGTACAACCTGTGTCTATTTACAGAGAGTATATTATTTACAGAGCACTGTCTGTGTCTAAGTTATTGGCATTTAGGTCTTTTACCCGCCTGTTCTAGTGCTTACATTAATAGGAGGAGATGGTCTATGATAAATTGTATTGCTATAACCCATATGGACCAGCCAAACAGCTGCTCTCTCCTTCATGGTTCTGCGCGTGATCACCTCTGAGTCCCTGTAAAGCAGCTTTAGAGACTGCTCCAAGAAAAACTTAAATCAGGTTTGTTTACATTTAAAGTAAATGTTGGTGAGGCTTTGTAAGAACAAACCTGATGGAATGGCGGCGGGAGAGAGAGGGGCTAACCTTTTAATGCTCCACCGCGATCACTGAGATGGGGAACGTACCATCAATCCCACTGAAATGCACTGGACTCTCCACGTGGAGTGGAAATGTGAAGCTTGAAGAACTAGCAGCAATGCTTTCTTTGCTGTATTTCAGCACTGAATGCACACGGAACGGCAGCATTCCCGCTGAAGTGCCCTGCTTTAGAGAAAAGCAACAGAGGGTCCTGTGGCACCTTTAAGAGTAACAGATGTACTGGAGCATAAGCTGTCGTGGGTGAATGCAGAGGCATCCGACGAAGTGGGCATTCACCCACGAAAGCTTATGCTCCGATACATCTGTTACTCTTAAAGGTGCCACAGGACCCTCTGTTGCTTTTTACAGATCCAGACTAACACGGCTACCCCTCGGATACTTGACTGCTTTAGAGAGTTTATCTGCCAATTTCATTGAGATTCTTAGGGCCAAATTTGCAAACAGTGGTGCTCAAGTGGTACATTCAGAACCCGTGATAGTGCTCTCAGTTACCTGTTATCATGTGTGAGTTAATGCAATTTTGGTACCAATATTTCAGAATTTGGCCTTAAGGATGAACTGTAAAGCAATGAAAAATGAAGGCTAGATTTAAGTACTAAATGACTCCATTAACCAGGTTGTGTGGGCCGTTCAGCACACAGGCATGTTTTATCTAACGTTTTAAAATCACTTTTTCCCTCTCGAGATTTTCTTGGTCCTTCTTGAGTCCCTGAGGGTTTCCCAGATCTGCGAGGTCACAGTATGATGCAGCCTCATGAATTGCCATGAGACTTCTGGTAGTGTGTGTCACATTCTGGGATAGCTTTAAGAAACCAGGAAGTAAATCACAAAAGGGAAAAAGGAATTTTATATAAGCTAGTTACAACTAGATAGACAGGCCCAGGCAAATGTTGGCGTATCCAATCTGAGCTTCTCCCAGGGTTCCAGGATGTTCATATATGGGATTTGGTTTGCCCCACTTCTGGCTAAAAAAAAAAAAACAATTCTCATTTTTACTGTGCAAGTCATCTGAATTCTTGAGAGCCCAGTCTGGCATGCTATGCAATTCCTATTGATTTTAATTGGCTAAACTTCCATGTGATGCTTTGAAAATGTATCTCAATATAGTTCAGCAGGTATGTGTGTGGGAGAGAGAGAGCGCGCGCGCGAGAGAGAAACAACATTCTTCCTTGGGAGCCACTTTTACATACCTACGAAGTTGATAAATGGCCTTGGTACAATTACTGTGCTTTGCTGGTCTTCTCTCAAGCATCATTGTTCTTTAAGGGAGGAATGTTCTGAGCCCATTGGTTGAGGGGAGTTCCTTCTACCTCTCTGCAGGTGAGCTGTGTTCAGAGCAGGCAAAGACTAAGTTTAGTGTAAACAGACTCCTAGCAACCTGCCCATACTCCAGCCCTATCTCTACTTCCTCAGCAGCACTGTGGCAAGGTGTATGGAATGTCTACAATACTACTACTCCTTTGGCCTGAGCGGCCAGCCAATATCTGGGGCTTTGTCAGCTTGTTTCCCATCAGAGGAGAAAGTGATGTTCCGATGAGTCAGGTACTTCTTTGGTACAATCCTGTTTCATTACAAAGAATGCACACAAAGCCCTGTTTCCCTGAGCACAGGAGAGACAGTTTCCTTGCTCACGATTTTCAAGCCACTCCTATGCCCCAAGGAGCTCCTGTCTGTGCTCCCTCTCAGGGCCACATTCACAACTGCTTCTCCCACTGTCTGCTGGCTTTTTGCCTTTCTTTCTGCCTCTGACACACAGAGACCAACACTAGGCCACTGTATTTGCAATCAGCTGCCAGCCTTGCGTGAGGCCTACTGCCTTGGATGGTGGTTTCCATTGTCTCCAGATATCTTAGTCCATATGGGAGTTTACTTTGGTAAGTTACTAAATGAAGCTGCAGCTACATTAGGGGGAGCAGGGTTGCCATCCCACAATTTCATTGGGCGTCTCACGAGATGCAGTGTTTTTCTTAAAGCCCCAGCTAACATGTTTTAATTAAACAGTATTTAAAAACATGTTATCACTTGGGCCTTGTTTAGAGTAAAAAAGAAAAAAGGGTATTTTTTTTTTTTAAATCAAGTTAGCTAAGATGACTTGAAACACACCTGGATGCCCAGTGTAGACACAATTTAAACACCTTTACAATCATGTTAATTGGTGGTGGTGTAGCCTAGCCTAGCCCCTCTCCTCTCCTCTTCTCTCCTCTCAGAGTCGACCATTAACACAGATTTTTTAAAGGAATTAAATGATGTCTCCACTAGGTGCTATCTGGTGTTCTAAATTGTTAGATAATTGCATTTAAAAAACCCCCAAACCCTGTTTTTTCCTAGTCCAGAGTCTAGACAACACCTAGATTCTAGGGTTGACCATGACATCTGTTAAATGTTGTCTTGTCTACATTAGTTGCTAACACCTTTTTAAAACACCACTTGGCTACCAAGTTTTAATTAACACAAGTGTTGTTTTTAAAAGTGTTCTCATCTTGTGTGGACAGTGTTTAACACTTGTCAGCTGGTCATAGTCAACCTTAGGGCTTTGACTAGACTAGGGAACAAAGTAACAATGTGTTTGGTGTTTTCGTCTTTTCCCCCTCCAAATTTTGCCAAAAATTTTCAATTTTCTCTCAGGAAAATCTAAACAAAAATATTTCCCTTTGGTTCAGGAAGACCCAAATCAAAACGTTTTGAGTGTTGAACCACACTGAACTTTTCATTTTGAGTTAGTTAGATGTTCATCTGCCAAGCTGCAACGGTGCATGATGGAAGATGTATTTCAGTTGTCTCATAGGCCTCATTCTTCCCTCTGAGCCGGGCTCTCTGGCTGGACTACATCTCCCATGATGCACTGCAGTCTCTCCTCTGGCTGGAATGACGCAGGGCGATGTAGTCTAGCAGGAGAGAATAGGTACGTGAGGCCATGGCTCAGCTGCAGAGTAATATTGAACCAGCCCAAAATGAAAGGTTTTGCCAACTCCAAAACAGAAAAATTTCACAGCATTTTGTTCCGGAAAACATTTCGATATTTCAAAGTTGTGTCCCAAATCAGGATGAAGACACAAGGCCAAAATACCAGAATTTCCTGTAGGACAGAAATTCCAATTTTTTTATCAGCTCTAAAAAATACAAGTGCAAGTAGAGGTCAACCTCAGACACTGTGCCACGCTGTAGGGAGCTGTGCCAGGCATTGTGGAATAGGTGCGACGATCCCTACGCCCCATAATGCTATCAGGAAGCACCACGTGTGGCTGCAACGCACTGTGGCCACTGAAATCAGGAGGGCTAATGTCCCCACTGCTGCACTGTACTTTCATTTGTGCAGTCCCATCAGTCAGTTTCCCAACAGTTCATGTCTCTAGTCCAGACGCAGCCATGCACAAAAGCAAAATCAGCAGCCAAGCATGCACACAGGTTCTAGTCTGCATGTTAACACCAAGGCACGACAGGCAGATTGTAACTGGCACTCCCATAAAATTCTTTACCTGCAGCCATGTGATTCTCAGAAAGGTGCAAAATTCTTCCCTATGACATGAATAACATTGCTTCCATGCAGATCCTTATAACCCAAAACCCCACTGATCAGCTTGAAAGGCAACCATAGCCAGACCAATAAATGGCTTTGGGAAAGCAATTTTTGATCCATGGAATAAGAGGATCACTGCAAATGAATCCTACTGTATTCCCATAGAAGGGCTTTTGCTGAGGGGGACACCATGGGCCAGGGTCTTAACGTCACAGTCTGAATCTTCCAGTCCAATATGTAAATGTGTGGCATGTTCAGTATTCAACAGACCCGCTCCCACTTCCCCTCGCTCAACAAGTGCACACATGGCCACAGTTCAACAGGCCATTTACACCCAGCTAGAAACAAGTGTTGTAAACAACCTCGTATCCTAGGGAGAGCAAGTTGGGACGATTCACTGCAGCTTGCCGATGTTTTCCCTGCCACTAAAAATGAGTCACCAGGACAGCAGTCAAAGAGCATCCCAGGCGTTCTGTATTGGAAAGCTGCTATTCAATTTTTGCCATTATTTTGCTGCAACTGGATTGGGGAAATCTGTCAGATTAGAAGAACAAGGGACTGGAAGGGCCCTCCTGGATCATCCAGTCCAGTCCCCTGCTATCGCAGGCAACCCCCTAATATCATCCTGTTAATAAATTTATCAAGTTCCATATTAAAACTAGTTTGGTTGCCCCCTCCCTCACCCCCCACACCAGTACTCCCACTGGAAATACTGTTCCAGAACCTCCCTCCTCTACTGGTTAGAAAGCTTCCAATTTCCAATCTAAAGTATTCCTGCCCAGTTTATACCCATTTGTTCTCATGCCAACTTTCTCCTTAAGCTTCTTTCCCCTCCCTGGAGTTTATCCCCGATATATTTACTGAGAGCAATCATGTCCCCTCTCAGCGTTCATTTTGCTAGGCAAAACAAGGCCAGGTCTCACAGGCTATGTCTGCACTATGAGCTAGGGGTGTGATTTCCAGCTCCCGTCCACCTACTCACACTAGTTCTCATCTGGGCTAGTGTAACTGCAGGAGCAAGGGCAGCAGTGACATGGGCTAGCCACCCTGAATATGTACGCACAAGGGTCAGGTGGGTTTGTACTTGGGGCGGCCAGCCCATGCTCCCACTGCCCTTGCTACCGTGGCTACACTAGAATTTTTAGCATGCTCGTTTGATGAAAGCTAGTGCAGGCTGGGAATCACGCCGCTAGCTCGCAGTGTAGACGCAGCCTCAGTTTCCTCTCATAAAACAGGCTCAGTTCTTAGCCGCTATTCTCTGCACCTGTTCCAGTTTAAGTTCCTCTTTCTTGAACATGGGTGGCCAGAATAGTGCACAATATTTCAGATGAGTCTTAGCCATGCCTGGTATAATGGCAATACCACTTGCTGATCTCTACTGAAAATACTTCGCCCGATACAGCCAAGGATTGCATTTGCTTTTTTTAATGGACACGTTCTCAGTCATCCTATAATCAATGATATACCCAGGTCTTTCTCCTCCTCATCTCATTTCCAGCTCAGGAACCCTGAGCTTAGAGCAGAAATGCTTCTTGTTAATCCATTATAAATATCTACCTTGTTGTATTTAAAAATATACCATTGGCAACATGACTTCCCCCCCCCCAAGTCATTATTTGAGTGTGAACGACACAGAGCCAGTATATCGTCTTGTCTACCCAGGGGAAATCTTTGAAAGTTTTCCCCACTCCCAGTTACCAACATCAGCTGCAGAAACTGACACCGTGGGGGCTGTGGGGACTCAGCCTCTTTGCAAAACAGGCCACGTATCTGTGTGCCTCAATATGGACTGGGCTGGCTAATTTGAAGTTTGTAAATGTAGTCGTTACTGCAGGGGCAGCCTGGTGGCAATATAGCGGGGGGAGGGGAGAGCGTGACATCGGTTTACACTAGGATCTTGGCCACTAGTGTAGCTTTAATTAATTAATGGAGATATCCTATCTCCTAGAACTGGAAGGGACCCTGAAAGGTCATCGAGTCCAGCCCCCTGCCTTCACTAGCAGGACCAAGTACTGATTTTGCCCCAGATCCCTAAATGGCCCCCTCAAGGATTGAACTCCCAACCCTGGGTTTAGCAGGCCCATGCTCAAACCACTGAGCTATCTCTCCAGGGCAAACCCTTAATAAAGGTGTAGTTTATCAGTTTGGCACCAGATGATGCTATATCCCTCTCTGAGCCCTGAATGATTAGGGGGGGTGGGTGCAAACTGGTTACCCCAAACCTGGGGAGCTGAAGGATGCCCTGGATGAGCCTGGGGACTTGGGGAAAAAGTAGCACGTGATCATGTCATCGAAGATGGTATCAGGTGTATGCCAAGGGGGCTGAATTAAGCTGGCACGGGCAGCCTGAAGTGCTGGCTTTACAACCGTAACATTCTTTTAGTGCAGGCTAAATTAAATGTCATTTAATTTAAGTGTCATGGGGATGGAAGTTGCAGTTCAGAAAGCTCCTGGAGTGCTGATGTGTGGGTGGGGTTTTTATTCACCGATCTTCTCCCGTCCCCGCTCCAGAGGTACTGCACTGAGCTCAGTTTTCCAGCTTTTCTTATCACAGATGGCCGGGGCCACACACCCAGGAGCTGAGCTGAGGAGGACGCGTGGGGAGAAGGGAAAGGGACACTCCCACTTCAGCTAGCTTTCCCCTCACTGAAATATCACTGAGTCATCGCTGCACGCTCTCAGTCACTCTCTCCGGCCTGAACATGCAGCGTCTCTGTGCTGTCTGTTTAGCTGTTAGGGATATTTCAGTAAGAAACCAGGGGAAAGGAGATCAGACGCAGCTCTACAAACACACCAAGCCACTATGGCTTTTGGGGCTCTAAATGGAAGTGTCCTGCAGTGGGTTCGGTTGGAGGGATCAGGGAGGTTTGGGTGGGAGAAGAGCTACCTCAGCCTCACAGGCAATTAATTTGCTTCCCCAAACATTAAGCTCCTGCATCATCGAAGCCATCAGATCATTGAAGCATGAGCTGATCCACGCCTCCCCCCCCCGAAGTTG
Organism: Trachemys scripta elegans; assembly: GCF_013100865.1. Lineage (NCBI taxonomy): Eukaryota > Metazoa > Chordata > Testudines > Emydidae > Trachemys > Trachemys scripta. Next base: position 4,193,873 of record NC_048305.1, read on the forward strand.
AAGATCCACTAAGCTAAAAGCCAACTAATGCAGAAGACATGATGCAAAACACACAGGACTTTCCCCACTCCCTCTCCTGGACACCCTCCACCCTGAGTCACTTAATCCAGCTGGGGTGTCCCCCCCTCTGACCCTTATGACACTGTGGCATGCCCAGCTAAACAACTCCAGCCTTGCAATAACACCCTGTCAGCAACTAGTCAGTGAATCAGAGGTAAAAGGGTTTCAGTAATGAAGTAAAGTGCAGTGCCAGCAACAGGCCATGGGCCACTATTGTATAAGCACAGGCTATGGTACACAGAGCGGGGATTAAGAGATCTGTGTCAACAGCATGCCTGTATACATAAACATTGCAGTGGAAAGGGTATGCGTTGATGCACTATCCCCAATGAAGTCATCTGTGATAAAAGTCAAGCTCGGAGTGGGTTGACACACAGCGAGTAACTCCATCTTAGCCCCACCTACTGCCCCACGGGATGGAAAGAACCCAGGGGATCATTAGGGGGTGCATCCATCCAGGGGGAAGCCAGCAGACAGGTACTGTGTAAGCCAACTTGTGCACCCTGCACCAAAAACTTCCCTCTCCAAAGAATAAGCCCCAGCAGGCCAGATTTTGCCCAGCCCAACACCCATGCAACCCCTCTGAAGGAGTCAGGGGTGCTGCATGGGATCAACCAAAGCAGAATTTGGCCCCATGTGCTTCACTGGGGTCTTGGTCTCAGAAAGGTACAAAACCAAATTCTGCCACCTTCCGTTGCACTCTGGCAGCCCCCTTTAATGAACTGCCCAGAGGTAGCAGGTTTTGCTTTGCTGACTTGGCTTGGCGGCCTAATGCAGCACTCTGTATCGCCATGCGAAAGAACCAGCTTCTGTTTCAGCTGAGGAGTGACCAACCTGAATAGCTCCAACAACAAGCCCTGCCCAGTCAACCTCTGCTGGGCAGTTGAAAGCTATAACACAACTGGAATGGGGAAGGGGAAAGAGACCCTAACACCCGGACCTGCCTTCCTTCCTAGGAATGCAACTGCACAGTGTGTGTCCCCCATTAAATGTTTAGCTCATCCCATTTTAGACCATGTTAGCTAAGGTGATCTAAATTAGGAGGAGGAATAGCTCGGTGGTTTGAGCATTGGCCTGCTAAACCCAGGGTTGTGAGTTCAATCCTTGAGGGGGCCACTTAGCGATCTGGGGCAAAATCAGTACTTGGTCCTGCTAGTGAAGGCAGGGGGCTGGATTCCATGACCTTTCAGGGTCCCTTCCAGTTCTGGGAGATGGGATATCTCCATATATTATTTTATAAATTCATTCCATAATTTCAGGGTCCCATTGTTCATGTCTATCACAGCATGAACATTTAGTAGGAGAAGATTCCAGCCATGGACTCTGGGTTTAGAACAATGACACAGCACCTGAAAAAACATAAGCAATGCCCTGGCTGTGCACAGATACTTAGAGAGCTCCAGAATCCAGCCTGTCTCGGCAGAGGGAAGCAAATATTTAGTGAAGGCTTTTAAGCACTGCTGTAGCCATCCAGAAATTGTCACTGCAAGGATGGTGAAGGAAAAGGCTTTTCTGTGCATTCAGAGGCCTTATTTATGTTGTTATTATTATCGGAGATGTACCAAGGGTTGATGCAACTGAAGACGACTTTGTCACCCCTCTGCCTCTACACTTCCCCAACCCCTGGGAACTGACAGCAAACTGAGGAATGGTCACATCTTTGAGAATAAACCAGTGCGGGGACTGCCTCCGGTTTCAGAGTTGTGTCAGTGGAAATTAACATGGTCACAGGATGGCATTCCCCAGCAGCTGACTAAATACCCAGGCAAGGCCGAGAAGGTTATTTTCAATGCTGGAAACAGCGATGCTGGGACTGTATCCTAGTGCAAGCACTTTATTTTTAAGTAATGCATGTTAACTAATGACACAGTCAGCTCCGCAGCGGTGAGTTACTCACTGGACCACTATTCAGTAGCTGCATTCTGATTGGGGCTTGGGTGCTCCAGCCAATCAGAGAACACTTCATCCCGACAAAGCACAGTTTTGGACCCAAAGTTAACTCTCAGTTTCTCACGGGCTAACCGTAGTTTGAGAAAAAGTTTCTGCACAATATGAGGTGAGCCACATGTATGATGCTAAAGGAGTTAGGGATGGTGCTGATACATATGGTAATGGAGAAGTACTAGAAAAGATTCCTGGGGAGATGAAAACAAGGTGTCGGGGATAAGATGCTACAGATGCTTGTTCACTGTAGGAGTAACTAATAATGACAAACTTGAGACCATTGCCTACCATGCTGATCAGTGTGATCTCACTGTTTCCTTGTACTCCCCCATCGGTTTGTCTGTAGCCATCTGTTCTCTCTTGTCTTACTGGCACATTGCAAGCTCCTTGGGGCAGGGACTGTATTTTTGTTGTGTTTGTACAACGCTCAGCACAATGGGATCCTGCTCCATGGTTGTAGCGCCTAGGCACTATTGTAAAATGAAATAAAACAATAAGGGGGTCTATCTGCCCCACTGCAGGATGGTCTAGTGGCTAGACTGCTGGATGGGGACTCTGAAGCCCTGGGTTCTTTCCTGGTTCAGCCACTGTTCTCCTTAGACAAGTCATTTCACCTCTCTGAGCCTCTGTTTCCTTGTAAAATAGGAACAATGATGCTGACCTCCTTTGTAAAGTGCTGTGAGATCCACAGACAAAGCAAGGGGTAGGTGCTGTTACCCATCACCACACCCCCAAGATGGGTATCTTCTTTCAAAAGCACAATACTCCCCTCCCCCACACGTTTTTTTAAATCTTCTTCTTCTGAAACTGTGCTGCCGGACCCAAAGGCATGACGCCCAGGTGGGCCGGAGAGTCCATCAGTGCAGCATTTGTTTGTTTGGGCTTCGTCTACTGGGAAGGTTCCAGTAGGGCAGGAGAACGGGGTCATTATCCCACACTGTGTGGGAAAAGGCTCGCACAATGAGTGCAATAGCTGTAGGCCAACAACTCTTGCTCTCTGTTCCTGGAAAAATCCTCACTCTTGTCCTCACTCCACTCCACCCTTTCCTTGTGAAATGTCCTCGCCCAGAGCAAGCAGGCTTCACTGCTGGCTGATCTACAATAGAGGCTACACTTGCTCTCTGTCTGTTATCTGAGATCCATCGTGAAGTCAACTGGCCTTTGACACCAGCACATGTAGACGTAAAGGTAACCTTCCATTCAGTCAACGGGGCTGTCTTGTGGAAGGCCCTACGAGGCACCAGTGTTCCCAACATCCTCCGGAGGCCAATTCAAAACCTACAAAATGACTCAGGGATATGGGTTCAGTGGGGCACCTATAGGCCTGTCAAGTTTCACGCTAGTTCCAGGGTGAAGCAGGATGTGTCCTGGCCTCAGCCCTGCTCCATTGTGCAGTGGACTGGCTCCTTGAATATCTCCGCAAATATCGGTATAACGGTCAGTTCCACTCCTGTCACCAACCTGGATCATGCAGATGATGTCATCCTCTGCAGTCAGGATGCAAACAATCTCAAAGGAGCACTAGAGAGCTTCCAGCAGGAGGCCGTGGCTTTGGGGCTATGGATTTCTTGGGCAAAAACAAACATCCAGCGTGTCAGTGCAAAAGTTGTGATACAAGACATCTGTGCGGCTGGACAAACCAGGGAAGTAGTGGATGACTTTATCTGCCTAGGAAGTAAATGGTCATCAAATGGACGCACCCTGCCAGACATCCTAAGGAGAATCAGTTTAGCAGCCTCAGCCATGAAGGACCTTCATAGGGTCAGGAGCCAAAAGAAGGTGAAGCTATATACGCGAATACAAGTTTATCAGACCTGTGTATTTCTGATCCTCTTATATGGCTCTGACACATGGACTTTGCTTTGACAAGACATCAGGTGGCTGGAGGCATTTCAGATGTGTTAACAGCGCCGACTACTAGGTATAAGATGGTTTGACTTTATCAGTAGCAGGGATGTATCATTTAGAACTGGCCTTGAGAGGATTGCAATCCTCACCGACCGCCGCCGGCTGGGCCTTTTCGCTCATGTTGCCCGTCTTGGAGTCAAAGTCCCCACACATCAAGCCCTGCAGATTGGGCTTTGAGGTCAGAAGGGATCACTCGCTGCCCAGCACAGACTGGTGGTGGTCACGCGGTTGCCTGTGATTAATTTGGCTGCACCAGATCAGTAATAATCCTTCGGAACTCGAAGACGCCTGGAATAAAGCCGCACAGTGTGATCAGGGATGGGCCTGGCTAGAGATGAGCGATGGATAGGGTGGGCCAGGTCACCGAGCATGCTCTCTCTCTCTCAGGGGCTTGGCTTGCTGGTTCTTGCTCACATGCTCAGGGTCTAACTGGTCGCCATATGTGTGGTCAAGAAGGAATTTCCCCCCAGCTCGGATGGGCAGTGATCTCAGGGGTTTTCCTTTTCCGCTGCAGCATGTGGACATGGGTTGCTTGCCAGGGTATCGCTCACTTAATCATTTCACTGCTATTGCCAGAGTCTTGGGCAGAAAAGCTGCATTTTGGTGCTGGAATAATCAAAGCCAGGGCAGAAGGTTCTGGCTTGTCCCATCTCTAGCTCTAAACCCCACCGCAAGGATTTCCATAAGGCAGTGCAGTCAGATCTCAAAAAGCAGTGCCTAGGTAACAGACTACACCCACCTTGTGTAATCTTGAGCCTTATCTCCCTGTCTGAGATATAGACAAATGCAAATTGAGCAGTGAAGCATCTCCGGTAGCCATCTCTACTTGTCTCTTTAAAGCCACAGAGAGGCCCACTAGAAAGCAGTCACTTCTCCCACTCGGGTTGAGGGAGCACCTCCCACACATACACAACCCCCGCCCCTGCAGATGTACTATTTTCCAGCAGACATATTTCCCTGGAAGGTATTTTTGGCTGTTTCTTTTGCTAGTATCGGTTTTATATTAGGGTAGGAATCAAATTAAGAAAAATGAAAACGGGGGGACCTACCTGTGAGCTAGGTGGATGTAACTCTGACTTTTTATTTTCTCCTCCGCTGGCCACGTTTCATCACCTCTCTACTTGGGGACACTCTCTCTCCTGCTACCGGACTATAGATGCTGTAAAAAACAGGGCCCCTTTGGGCAGAGATCTCGTGTTTCAACTTTCCTGTAGAGCACCATATTCACTGACAGTATGTCGCAATATAAAGAAGCAGCTTAAAGAGGACTTGTGAAGGACATTTTGTGCAATTTCGATGCCTGAAGCAGCATTGCTTACATCAGTGGAGCCCAGCCTTATTACAGAGGAGGGCCACGTAAACCTAAGCACAACCTTGGGTGGGCCAAACAGAGTCTACCTGTTTTAATAAGATTTAAAGTCACCTGTATTGATTTATATTTTAAGTTCAGCTTGTTTCGTATGTATTTAGATGGGTTGTTTCTATGTACAGTATTGACTATTTACATGCTTGTGTAAACGAAAATGATGTAAACATGATGACAAAACACTAATGAATTGGCTGTTAGTATATTGTGTTGAAACAGGTCGTTGGTGTTTTGCAATGCTCTGGTGGGCCGTGCGCGGCCCATGGGCTGTAGGTTGTTTGCTTCTTTGTTTTTCTACTTTCTTTTGAACCTTAGAAATGTCATGATTTGAAGGCTGCTCTTCCCTGGTTTTGCTGCAGGACTTCTGGGGGTCTGATATGTACTGGGAGCATCTCACCTTTGAATTGAAGCGCTAGCGGGGACGGTCTCTGTAATAAAGATCTCCTTCCTCCAAATTGGCTTAGACTTTTAAGTTAAATCAAAATGAAACGAACACAAAGTTCTATACAGTCCGATGAAAATCTCTGTTCCTCAGTTTCCCATTTCTTGTGATGTCATAAGCCCCCTAGTGTACCAGACCCCAGAGTGTTCCAAGGCAGACCAAGCCACAAAATAAAACCCAGCAGAACAGCCCAGCAGCTTTCAAGCCTTCCTTATGCATCAGAGACAAGGAGAAAAAGGCACAAACCTATTTCCCCGCAGGCTTTGTAGGTTACCTTTAAATTCCTGCTGGCACTAAGAGCCCCTTTCTCTGGGTATCAATACTGCCAGCCAATTAGTATTGATTGTTTAGATTACAGTAACAACCAGACTATGGTAGGGGCTTTCCAAACACAGTCCCTGTCCTAAAGCGTTGACACATTAAACCAAAAAATGAAGTGTACTCCCATGGACTGAGGGGAAGGGGCCACTTTCCTCAAAGCCTGCAGGTCTTGTGAGAGCCCCTGAGATATTTGCTCTTAAAGAAGAACAGGTGGGAAGCGCCACTGTTTTCCAAGTGTGGGTTTATTGCCTTTTTTCTTCCCTCTCCTGCACATGCACCAAAGCCTTGACCTCACTAGAACATCCCTGTGTCTTTGGAGCTCAGAAGAGCCGTGCCCCCTGCAAGGAAGCCCCAGAGAACTGAAATGAACCAGTCAAAAGAGCTGGAGGGGAAAGGAAAGTCTTTTTGAGGGAAGACCCGAGCACAGCTGGCGTTAACTTAAAGCTGGGGACAGAAATCTATGCTGTAGACAGTGAATGTTCATAGTGCTACGCACCTTTGTCATACACAGCGTCTGAAGCAATGGCTCTCAACCTTTCCAGTCGACCATCCCCCTTCAGGAGCCTGATTCGTCCTGTGCACCCTCAAGTTTCACCTCACTTAAAAACGACTTGCTTTACAAAATCAGACATACAAATACAAAAGTGTCGCAGCACATCGTTACTGAAATATGGCTTCCTTTCTCATCTTTACCATATACTTATAGAATAAATCAATTGGAATATAAATACTGTACTTACATTTCAGTGCATAGTCTATAGAGCAGTATAAACAAGAGAGTGTCTGTATGGAATGTTAGTCTGTCCTGACTTCGCTAGTGCTTTTTATGTAGCCTGTTGTAAAACTAGGCAAATATCTAGATGAGGTGATGTACCCCCTGGAAGAGGTCTGTGAACCCCAGGGCCAGGGGTACGCATACCCAGGGCGCCTAGTGGTTGAAGGTGCCTAAAAGCCCACTCAGGCGAGGAGGTGGAGTGGAGGTGAGCTGAGGCGGGGGAGTGTGGGGAGGGCTGCCCGCAGTAACGGGGGGGGGGGGGCGCACAGGGGAACCGCTCCCTGCCCCAGATCACCTCCACTCTGCCTCCTCCGCTGAGCACACAGCCCCCGCTCTAATTCTCCTCCAATCAGCGCCGCAAGCCTGGGAGGGGAGAAGAATTAGAGCGGCGCCGGCGTGCTCAGCAGAGGAGGCGGAGCGGAGGTGAGCTGGGGCGGGCGCCCCAGGCGGGGTTAGCTGCAGGGGGGGGGTATCTGCTGCGGGGGGGAGGGGGCAGCGGGCATGGTTAGCTGCCGCAGGGGGGCAGGGTTAGCTGGGGGTGGGGGGGCGCAAGGTGGAAGTTTCGCCTAGGGCGCGAAACTTCCTTGCACCGGCCCTGTGCGTACCCCTGGTTGAGAACCCCTGGTCTGAACTTAAGGAAGTAGAAGACTCTGTGAGGTGCCAGCTAAGTGAACAGTCATGGGAGCTGGCTTCTCATTTAAAAGCCCAGCTGGCCAGGTTGCTACAGGTGCTGTGTGTGTTTTATACTTGTGGGGGAGGGGGGCATCTGTAGATTAGCCTGGGCTCAGAGCACAAATGGAGGAAGATTGGCCTGCTGGGCTCGTTCCGCACCTTTGCCCTGGGCTCCCTGGGAGATGCAGTATTGCCAATCCCATGCACGAGTCAGTCCGGGGAGAAGAGGAACCACCCAAGTGAAGGGGCAGGGGTGGGGAGTGTTGTGGTGTGGCGAGGGCACTGCATTGCCCTAATCCAGTCCTGCACGCACAGAGGTCATTCCAGGATTTTCCTACCTCTACGGGCCAAAGGTTTGTAATAGGACTGAGGCTCTTGGAGGGAAGGGGGCGACAGAAGGGCCATGTTATCGTTAAAGCTGCTAAAGGCTAGTGCTATTGGTGTGGTAGGCGAGTGGTTATTGGAACACCCCTGGGTCACCTGTAACCCGGCTGAACTCTCCAGGGCCTCCTGACACTTCCCCCCAAGTGAAATTAACCCGGAGTAGTGACTTTTACACAGCTGGCTTGCCCCGCTGCGGCTAGTCCTTCTTGGCTGTGGCCAGGGAGCACTGGGTCATCAAACTGGCCTCCAACCCCAGACCACCGTGCTTCCTTTGCAGCAGCATCCTGTCCTCTCGCAACCAGTGCACCAAAGCTGGGCAGGGTAAACTGCCTTCTCCGGTCTTTGATTATAGTAAAAGCAGGAGTCCCCCTTACCAGTCCCCCAGCATACGCTACACCACTCCACGGCTCCGACTCGGTCAAACCATGCTGCGTTCATGGGGCTGTTCTGAACAGCTGCAATAGCTGGGAAGCATGGAAGACGGATGTGCTAAGAATCATACATCAGTGCTAGCACTTGCTTCACTTCAAACACATTCAGGCATGTGCATCACGCGGCAAGTCTCCTTGTGCTTTTTTCTGCTTCTCTTATGGTCACTGTCCACTCCAGAGCATATATTGCACCTGGCCTGGCTAACCGTCTGCACAGCCTTTCTCCTGGGAAGAATTTCTCTCTCTCTCTCTCTCTCTCTCTCTCTCTCACACACACACACACACACACACACACACACACACACACACACACACACACACACACACACACACACACACACACACACAACCCCTCACAAGCCCAGTAGATCATAAAGTCTCTGGTGGATTCTCTGTAACTTGAAGTCTTTAACTCATGATTTGACGACTTCAGTAACTCATTCTGGGGCCTGCGACATGCAGGTCAGACTAGATGATCATGATGGTCCCTTCTACCCTGAGACTATGATTCTTATTGCAGTGGGTTTGAAGGCTTTTATTAGGCAAGTTCCCCCGAGGATACATAAATAGTCCTCTGTGGTGGGATTAGTGTTCCGGCCCTGGTCATCCATTGGGCTTTCTTGCCTTAGCTTTTAATTTCATAATTTAGTTTATTAGGCCTTGTTGAGGCACCCGGACGCCTTTGTGCATGTGGCGACAAACATTTTTGTCATCGATAATATCAGAGGTTCCCAGTGCACTAACGGCGGGCAGGCTGACAAAGTGGCGTCTGGTAGCTTCTTTGGGTTAGTCTTCAAAAGAACATGGATTCTGCTTCCGAAAAAGCTTTAGCCAGAGATTCCCTCCACCACTCAGAGGCCCCGTGGTGTTACTGGCTCACCCACTACACAACCCATCCGGGCCAAATTCATCCCTGGTGTAACTCCATGGGCTCCCCTCCTCCACCAGAACCCAGCCTCATTACTCATCCTTCCCCACTTTACTGTTTGCCTCTATTGTTCCAGTGTTTATCTCAGTGATTGTTCAAGGCTGGATAGTCAATACTCGCCCTCTCCCTTGGTTCCCAGATTGCAGGTTCAGAGTTTTTGAGCTGGCTGGCTGAATTCCTGTTCCCAGGACCAGTTTTCAGCCACCAGTAGGGTTTAAAAATGGGTAGAGCAGTCCTCACTTCTTCCCAGTGATTGAACTTTCCCTTACTGCTGGTGGGCCTAAGGATAGAATTTGCAAAAGTGCTTAAGTGACTCCGGAGTACCAGTCCCAGGAACATCTGGGGATCTTGTGCTCCTGAATCATTTAGCTCGCAGTGCTTCTCAACGTCAGGCCGCCACTTGTTCAGGGAAAGCCCCTGGCAGGCCGGGCCGGTTTATTTATCTGCCGTGTCCGCAGGTTCGGCCGATCGCGGCTCCCACTGGCTGTGGTTCGCTGCTCCAGGCCAATGGGGGCTGCGGGAAGCGGTGGCCAGCACATCCCTCAGCCTGCGCCGCTTCCCGCAGCCCCCATTGTCCCGGAGCGGCGAACCGTGGCCAGTGGGAGCCGCGATCGGCTGAACCTGCGGACATGGCAGGTAAACAAACCGGCCCGGCCCGCCAGGGGCTTTCCCTGAACAAGCAGCGGACTGGCTTTGAGAAGCACTGATTTAGAGTTTGTCTATATGGGGAAAGTTATTGGCAGAACTATACCAGTATAATTATACCACTACAGTTGTACTGACATAACTTGCCACGTGGGTGCTCTTATTCCAGATTAAAAGTGCCTTTTCCCACTTTCATTATTAGAGCTGAGTGAATAGCTGAGATTTTTGGTTCTCTGGCAAGTCTGAAAAATGAAAAATAAAATTGTTTCAGATGGAACCAGGAAGAAATTTTCTGAACATTTTGGCAAATTGAAAAGTTAAAAAAAAATTAACTTCAGGTGAGACAAGATGTTTCATTTCAACCCCAAATGAAACCTTTTGTTTAGATGTCGAGCATTTTTTAATGATTTTAATTTCTTAAAAATAAAACTAAAGGACATTTTGAAACAAAACCTCATTTCAAATTGAAAAATTGAAACACGCTTCATTCTGGATGTGTCGAAACAAAACGTTCGGATTTTTTCAGAATTCTTTTTTGTTTTCATTTTAGCTTCAACTGAAACAATTCAACAAAATTGACATGTGGTCACAAAATGCTTCCGTGGCCTCAAATCCCCATTTTCACCCCCCAAAAAAGTTCCATTTGAAAATTGTCTCCCAGCTGTAATAATTATACCGCTTTCAAAGTGACATAAGCAAAGCCAGAGAACAGTGAAACCAGCGCTCAGATTCCTGAATCGGCGCGTCCACATGGCGAGCTGTAGTGGAGTAACTCGAGCAGTGTAATGATACCAGTGTAGTTCTGCCGGTAAATTTCCCTTGTAGACAAGCCCTTAGGTACTTTTGAAAAGCCTGCCCACTACTGCTGCACTCTTGAGGTTGGTAGCTGTGTCCTGCTGTCCCCTTGGTGATGTGCTAGGCTGGAATCATAGAATCATAGAATCATAGAATATCAGAGTTGGAAGGGACCTCAAGAGGTCATCTAGTCCAACCCCCTGCTCAAAGCAGGACCAATTCCCAGCTAAATCATCCCAGCCAGGGCTTTGTCAAGCCGGGCCTTAAAAACCTCCAAGGAAGGAGACTCCACCACCTCCCTAGGTAACGCATTCCAGTGTTTCACCACCCTCCTAGTGAAATAGTTTTTCCTGATATCCAACCTGGACCTCCCCCACTGCAACTTGAGACCATTGCTCCTTGTTCTGTCATCTGCCACCACTGAGAACAGCCGAGCTCCATCCTCTTTGGAACCCCCCTTCAGGTAGTTGAAGGCTGCTATCAAATCCCCCCTCATTCTTCTCTTCTGGAGACTAAACAATCCCAGTTCTCTCAGCCTCTCCTCATAAGTCATGTGCTCCAGACCCCTAATCATTTTTGTTGCCCTCCGCTGGACTCTTTCCAATTTTTCCACATCCTTCTTGTAGTGTGGGGCCCAAAACTGGACACAGTATTCCAGATGAGGCCTCACCAATGTCGAATAAAGGGGAACGATCACGTTCCTCGATCTGCTGGCAATGCCCCTACTTATACAGCCCAAAATGCCGTTAGCCTTCTTGGCAACAAGAGCACACTGTTGACTCATATCCAGCTTCTCGTCCACTGTGACCCCTAGGTCCTTTTCAGCAGAACTGCTACCTAGCCATTCGGTCCCTAGTCTGTAGCAGTGCATGGGATTCTTCCGTCCTAAGTGCAGGACTCTGCACTTGTCCTTGTTGAACCTCATCAGGTTTTTTTCTGCCCAATCCTCTAATTTGTCTAGGTCCCTCTGTATCCGATCCCTACCCTCTAGTGTATCTACCACACCTCCTAGTTTAGTGTCATCTGCAAACTTGCTGAGAGTGCAGTCCACACCATCCTCCAGATCATTAATAAAGATATTAAACAAAACCGGCCCCAGGACCGACCCTTGGGGCACTCCACTTGAAACCGGCTGCCAACTAGACATGGAGCCATTGATCACTACCCGTTGAGCCCGACGATCTAGCCAGCTTTCTATCCACCTTACAGTCCATTCATCCAGCCCATACTTCTTTAACTTGGTGGCAAGAATACTGTGGGAGACCGTATCAAAAGCTTTGCTAAAGTCAAGAAATAACACATCCACTGCTTTCCCCTCATCCACAGAGCCAGTTATCTCATCATAGAAGGCAATTAGGTTAGTCAGGCACGACTTCCCCTTCGTGAATCCATGCTGACTGTTCCTGATCACTTTCCTCTCCTCTAAATGTTTCATAATTGATTCCTTGAGGACCTGCTCCATAATTTTTCCAGGGACTGAGGTGAGGCTGACTGGCCTGTAGTTCCCCGGATCCTCCTTCTTCCCTTTTTTAAAGATGGGCACTACATTAGCCTTTTTCCAGTCATCCGGGACCTCCCCCGATTGCCATGAGTTTTCAAAGATAATGGTCAATGGCTCTGCAATCTCATCCGCCAACTCCTTTAGCACCCTCGGATGCAGCGCATCCGGCCCCATGGACTTGTGCACGTCCAGTTTTTCTAAATAGTCCCGAACCACTTCTTTCTCCACAGAGGGCTGGTCACCTTCTCCCCATGCTGTACTGCCCAGTGCAGCAATCTGGGAGCTGACCTTGTGTGTGAAGACAGAGGCAAAAAAATCATTGAGTACATTAGCTTTTTCCACATCGTCGGTCACTAGGTTGCCTCCCTCATTCAGTAAGGGGCCCACACTTTCCTTGATTTTCTTCTTGTTGCTAACATACCTGAAGAAACCTTTCTTGTTACTCTTAACATCTCTTGCTAACTGCAACTCCAAGTGTGATTTGGCCTTCCTGATTTCACTCCTGCACGCCTGAGCAATATTTTTATACTCCTCCCTGGTCATTTGTCCAATCTTCCACTTCTTATAAGCCTCTTTTTTGCATTTAAGATCAGCAAGGATTTCACTGTTTAGCCAAGCTGGTCGCCTGCCATATTTACTATTCTTTCTACACATCGGGATGGTTTGTTCCTGCAACCTCAATAAGGATTCTTTAAAATACAGCCAGCTCTCCTGGACCCCTTTGCCCTTCATGTTATTCTCCCAGGGGATCCTGCCCATCTGTTCCCTGAGGGAGTCAAAGTCTGCTTTTCTGAAGTCCAGGGTCCATATTCTGCTGCTCTCCTTTCTTCCTTGTGTCAGGATCCTGAACTCGACCATCTCATGGTCACTGCCTCCCAGGTTCCCATCCACTTTTGCTTCCCCTACTAGTTCTTCCCTGTTTGTGAGCAGCAGGTCAAGAAAAGCTTTGCCCCTAGTTGGTTCCTCCAGCACTTGCACCAGGAAATTGTCCCCTACGCTTTCCAAAAATTTCCTGGATTGCCTGTGCACCGCTGTATTGCTCTCCCAGCAGATATCAGGGTGATTAAAGTCTCCCATGAGAACCAGGGCCTGTGATCTAGCAACTTCTGCTAGTTGCCAGAAGAAAGCCTCGTCCACCTCATCCCCCTGGTCTGGTGGTCTATAGCAGACTCCAACCACGACATCACCCTTGTTGCTCACACTTCTCAACTTTATCCAGAGACTCTCAGGTTTTTCTGCAGTATCATACCGGAGCTCTGAGCAGTCATACTCCTCTCTTACATACAACGCAACTCCCCCACCTTTTCTGCCCTGCCTGTCCTTCCTGAACAGTTTATATCCATCCATGACAGTACTCCAGTCATGTGAGTTATCCCACCAAGTTTCTGTTATTCCAATCACATCATAGTTCCCTGACTGTGCCAGGACTTCCAGTTCTCCCTGCTTGTTTCCCAGGCTTCTTGCATTTGTGTATAGGCACTTAAGATAACTCAATGATCGTCCCTCTTTCTCAGCATGAGACAGGAGTCCTCCCCTCTTGCGCTCTCCTGCTTGTGCTTCCTCCCAGGATCCCATTTCCCCACTTACCTCAGGGCTTTGGTCTCCTTCCCCCGGTGAACCTAGTTTAAAGCCCTCCTCACTAGGTGGAGAGGCCAATTCCCCCAGGGAATGGGACCAGATGCCACCAGCCAAACCAGCAGAGTCCAAACTGAATTCCAACAACCACTGGTTTATGGAGCGCTGCCCCTTTAATATCTCCTCTCTCGGGCCTGACCCGCATGAGGGCAATACACACAGAGGCAGCTTCTCAGGTTGGCTTCTCCGGGACAAGCCAGGGGAACAGAGCCAGGTCTGTGCTTGGCTTGCAGGTAGGCTCTGCTGTCTCACTCAGTCCAGCCATGTGAAGCTCTGCCACTTTCCCACTGAAAAGCACCATACAGCTGAATGTGTGTCTCCTGGGCGGCATTCAAGCTCTCCGTTTCGCCCCCCGGATCGAGGCCCATCCACCTTGAAACCAGGCGCCTCCCTGCCTTGCCCGCTCAGCCATCCACCTCGCTCTTCCCTCCCCTAGCTGGCTGCATCAGACAATGCTCAGCTTAGCTGAAATGACTGAGATTCAAGTTTAACCCTGCTATCGCTGCCAAGGGCTAGGGCCCCGAAGGGACACAAAACCGGGGCAAAGTCACAGCTCCCAGCCCTCCCAAATGTGCTGACTCACCATGAGGATAGCAGCCTTGGAAATCCCTGAGGCAGAGCTGAGAGATCAGAGCAGGAGATACCGGCCCTGTACTGACAGCTGCCCTGTATTTTAATAATGAATAAAACAGGGTGCGGCACCTTTCATCCAGGGAAATCAGTGCATTCATTCATGCTTGTGCGACCCCTCGTGGAATTGGTATTAATAGCCCCATTTTACAGAGAGGGAAACCGAGTCACAGACTCACCATATCAGAGCTGGGAATAGATCACAGGGACCTGATCAGTGCATCCCATTCCATGCATGTGCACAAGTCCCAAAAAAGTTAAATCCTTTGCCAAGGTCTCCCGGCTCCCAGTCCTGCCCTGTAACTTTTACACAACGTCCCCTGCATTTGTGAGTTGATGCTCCTGAACCTGGCTCTTATTTTTCGTCTTCTAACTCTTTCTTCTTGCACTTACCCTGGGGAGGAAGTGAAAAAACCGCCAGGGGCCCCAGAGTACAGACATGGCCCCAGGAGTAAGCTAAGGCACGAGTCAGGAGGTGAGACGTGAGATAATGAGAACTGGTCAGACAATGAAAAGTGTTTTTGAGAAAAAGTTTGACAAAAACAAAAAATACCCTTTTTTTTTAAATTTGCAAATTGTTTTTCAGTGAAAAGCTGGGGAAAAAATTGGTTATTTGCAAACCAAATTTTCTTCATGCTACGGGTTTTTGGTTTTTTTAAATTAACCTTCCCCCTCAAAAAAATTTCAAATGAAAGAATTTCCCCTGAAAAGGCCATTTTTATCAGAAAAAAATTCGGATGGAAAATTTCGGACCCCCTTCGGTGATAACGAGCCTTCCACACAGGGCCGGCTCCAGGGTTTTTGCGGCGCCAAGCAGCAAAAAGAAAAAAAAGAAAAAAGAAAAAAAGCCATGATCGCGATCTGCTCTACCGCCGCCGCTTCAGTCTTCGGCGGCAATTCGGCGTCTGGTCCTTCGTTCCAAGAGGGAGTGAGGGACCCGCCGCGGAAGACCCAGACCTGCTGCCCCTCTCGGTTGGCCGCCCCAAGCACCTGCTTGCTGGGCTGGTGCCTGGAGCCGGCCCTGCTTCCATGAGGCAGTGACAGCCAAGACTGCACACAGACTTGCACCATTTTAACAAAAAGTGTGGTTTGCAACTGGTTTTGCTAAACGGAGGCAAGTTTGTGTGTGGACGTTATTAAACGCAATAAGAGTGCCTCACAGCGCGTTAGCTCAAGTCAGTAAGAAATTAACTGAAGCTTAGGGGTGGCTGCACTAAGAAAAAGGTGGTTTGGTTTGGTTTTTTTTTAACTGAATGTTAGCAAACAGGTGAAAATCCTAATTCGAGGACAAGGCTAACTTGCAGTTTTAACATGGGTTAGCTGGTCAAGGTAAATCTTAGGCTCCCTCCACCTTGACTATGTTAAACTGCAACTTGCCTTGTCCAGACTAAGGCTATGTCTACACTTATACACTGCAGCAGCACCACTGGAGCACTTCAACGTAGCCCCTCAGGACAGCGAGTGAGGGAGCTAGGTCAATGGAAGAGCCCTGTCTACGGTAGGGGTTAGGTCGTCAGCTTAACTATGTTGCTCAGGGTGTGGATTTGTCACACCCCTGAGCGACGTGGCTGGGCTGACGTAAGTTTTTAGTGTAGGTCGGACCTAGGATTTTTAACACGCAGCAGAGACACACGGTCTTTCCTAGGGCGGACGTAGCCCCAAGGAGCTGCTACCAATGTAACCAAATCAGCGTAGATAAGGCCTAAGTCTAATGAGAGGGTAATAAGGGAGATGTCAGGAGCTGCCCTTGGGCATCACTAGGGATTCAGCTGGAGGTCTCCAAGGGCAACGCCTGGGACGATGGTTCCGTTCGGAGGTGAAAGGGCTCAGTGGTTAGAAACAGAGACAGGCCCAAACCCAGACAGGCTTGGCCCCGCGTCTGCACCTTGCTGCTTGATGAACCTCTCTCTGGAGAGCAGCGATGGGCAGCTGCACCCCTGGGGAGAGGAAAGCCCTCAGCCCTGGGACCTCCGACTCCCGATCAAGTCAACGGTGCCGGCCTAGGAGCCTGATTCTTGTCTCAGGCCAATTTAAGTCAGGGGTGGTCTGCTGAGATCAGTGGCCTCTCCCAGTGACAAGTGGCACAAGTGAGTTCAGGGCCAAGCCCTGTCACTGCGGGCCCAGCCCACTCGGGCAGCACCAGTCCCCCAGCAGCGTGGAAAAGGCCCCTGTTTGCTCCCAGGGCACACTCCAGTGACCCTGCCCAGCGCTCAGCGCTGCCTGTGTGATAGGAAGGCTGCAAATAGCTCTGTTCCCGTGACCCAGGGAGATAGCGCAGTCAGCGTGTCCGCTTAGGGCTCTGGGGAGGACACGGCCAAAGAGAATGAATGAGCCAGCAGCGCTCTGCCCACGATAAAGCCAGCTCTGCACACTCCAGGACCGGAGCGCGTAATCAATGTGTGGCAGCCACAGTTGTTAACTGCATCTGCCCAGGCTGGGTGGGGCCGCAGAGACACCAAACAGCCAATGCACCAGAGATAACTCGGAGCCCTAGAAGGCAGGGAGAAAGAGGGAGGCTGCGCGTAAAGCAGGGCAAATTCCCCACTGATGCTAACACTGGTGAAGCTCTGGGAGGAAGAGGGTTGAAACCCCTAGTGTAGACAAGGCTCCCTCCACTGCCAGCCCTTAGCAGGGTCAGACAATGTGGTGTTCGAAATGCTGGCTGCTGTGGGCGTCTGGGCTAGCCCCCTCCCCATTGCTACCATCGGGAGAGCGAATCCAGCATGAGCAATGGTGGGAGACAACTCCCTGCCCCCAGTAGTGCAGAGCAGGCTGGAGAAAGAGAGAGACTCAGGGAAGACCAGTGTACGTTGGAGCGAGGGGGACAGAATAGGGGGGTTTCCGGCTTCTCTGCAGCATGCAGGCACCCAGTAATGGGGCGGAAACCTTACCCAGTGGGTGTGGAACTGGGTGGCAGGACTCTTGCCTTGTATTCGCCCGGCCCACCGAGGACCCCTGGGTAAGTCATTTCACCCCTCGGTGCTCCTGGCTCACCATCAGCAGACAATCGTAGCTACCTCGCGGTGAGGTGACGCGCGCTGAGATCCTCACGTCCCCATGCCCCCGTGCCGGCGCGTCAGGAGGCTCAAACGCAAGCTCTGTGGCCTAGGAGCAGGAGACTCTGAGCACGAGCCGGGGGCTGCGCACTCTGGTTTGTTATTGTAGGGTTGCTGAGAGCCCAAGGAAGCGCACACTGGTCTGATGTCAACAATCACAATATTGTATAGTTGATCATATGTCCAGGGCTACACCTCTGCTGAGGGCAAGTGCGGTGCTCTGTGGACATCTCTGCAGATCACCCCAGAGAGGAGCTCCACAACTTCTGCAAAATCTCGATGAAATCAAGATCTGCCTCCACCATGCTAGAGACTAGGGGCCTCTTACTCACACCATGTCAATCAGGAGTAACGCCGCTGAGATCAGTGGAGTTACCCTGGGATTAAATTTGTAAAAGGCAAATTGAACCTCTGGATAAAGTAGGGGCGACTGGGGGATTAGCCTGGATTTGCTGCCCCCTGCTGACCAGAGGGAGCAAAGCAATTTGCAAAGAGCCAACTCCTCCCATTGTGAAACGGCTCTCTGCCCAGAAAGGCTGAGAGAGACAAGGAGATTTTCCCAGTTTGGAGTTGCTCTTTGGTCTCCGCAGCTAAAACAAGCCCTTTCCTCTCTGGATGTGCAAGCAATTTGTTGGCAAAGCCAAAAGGTTCATGTGCAAGCCAGCCAGTCCACTGCAGGTGAACAATTCTCCATTCACAACAGGGCCTGTGACCCGAGTGCACCAAGTCCCCAGCCTTGCTTCCATCCAGAAACAAAGCTCAGGGATCTCTGAAGAAACACACCAGGACATTTGCAACCTGTCCCAAGTAATGTATTTACCTGCACAGTACAGGTCGAAACGCCCTGGTTCTGTCCAGTACGCCACTCGCAGCTGGGCAAAAGATCCCAGCCCCCGCAGGAAAGGGAGAATAAACAAACAAATCAATCAACCTTTTCATTGGGTTCACGGAAAGGGAAACATTAAGTCACTTTTTGTTGCCATGTTTCCTGCGCAAGCTTTTCTGTCCCCTCCTCCTCCCACCCATTGTTTGCCTGAGATAGAGGTAACAACCATATAGACAGACACATGCCTCTTATGGACTTGCTAACATCTCCCGGAGCGGGGGGGGTCCCACTTGGGTGGGCCTCCTGAGATCTGTCAGAGCAGAGCTCCCCTCCTGCAGACCCTATAAGCCAACACAGTGAAACTTTTGGTGCTCAATTAACTAAAAAACAAAACATGGAAATTCCTGCACAGAACTTCTTCCACCTGCGTTTCACTGGAGTCCAGCTAAGATCTAAGCACAGAAATTCACCCTCTTAATAAACAAATTCTACCCCTTCAAAAGAAAGCCACGGTAGGAAGTGTACAAATGAACAAGTCAGGACTCCGGGCAGCTGCTGCAGAACCCCTCATCACTCACTATTACTCCCCCAAAGGTGTGTATGCTCCATTGGGCCAGCAAGGGAAGGGCAGATTTTACTAATCCTTAATTCCCCCCCCCCCCAAATGACTATTTCTAGGCTCTTTTCAAGAGCTAATTCTCCACATGTAAAGCTCCCATTAACGTCAGCAGGAGTAGCCGCCATGGAACGAAAGGCACAGTAGATGCCACCAGCCCAAATTTCTCATGAACCCTCCAACACCACCACAGCTATGGCCCCTTCATGAACCCCCTTTCAGTGAGAGAACACCCTGATGGGGCCTGGAGGAAAGGGTGAATCTGAAGCTGTGGGATCTCGTTCTATCTCTGCTACTTGATTGGCTGGGCAATGGTTGGCAAGTCCCATCCCTTCTATCTAGATTGGGGCAGATGGTGTCTCTTACAACATGTCTATGCAGGGGTTAGCACAGTAGCTCATTGGGGGCCCCTCGATGCTATTATAATACCAATAATAACGCCTAACCCAGCAATAACAGTGCATGGCTGCATCACACCTGAGCAGCCCTCTATTAACCAAGCAGTGTGCAAAGCTCCCGGGCAAGCTACCTCAACAAACTACCATGCCTGACCCAGCGGGTGCGAGCCCCCACACAATAGCAAACCAGCATGCAAACACAAGAGGAAGTTCTGCCCTCGGTTCCAATGTGTTCAATCTAGAGTCACTCCGCTCAGGTCAACTGGGTTCACACTGGCAAAACTGAGTAGAGCATCTGGCCCAAGTGGAGGAGAAAACAATTGTAAGGGAACAGGATGAGAAGGAAGGGGAAGCAGATGCCAGTTTCAAGCTGCTCTGTTGTTCTCCTAGAGGCGCCGGTTGAGGCTGAGTTGAGTTTTGCACTTAAGGGTTCAGTGGTAAAGCAGAAGGAGACACACACTGTTGCAAAGAAGGAATCGAGTCTCAAAGCCCGTCCCTCCCCTTTTGGCTTCACTTGTGCTCAAGATGGGACTTGTGGGTTGTTTCCACTCCCCGCTGTGGGGGTGTTCAGCTGGTTTGCTTGCTCGCTGAGTCTCTCCGCTGTCTGTACAGCAGCGTTGTTCCTTCCAACCACCGACCCTGCCAGAGGAACAGCAGTTCTGCTGCAGTCCCACCAGTGGGACAATAGCATCCCCCAGCACCTCTAACGCTAAGCGCTTCAGGAGGGGAGGGGAGGATCCCGGGCTGGCGGTGCGGAGCTGTGCTCTCGGCCTGCACACACAATGCACACGCAGCCGCCCCCATCGGACACCCAGAGGTGAGTGAGTAACTGACCCCAGCCGAGAACACGGGGGCTCAGATCCCTCACAAACCAATTCCCGGGAAGCCAGCTCCTTCCTGGCTCCTTGGCCCGTCCTGAGGACAGGATTCCTGCCGTGCTCTCGTCAACGCCCGCGGCGGCGTAAGGATGACAGAGACTCCGCTCCAGGATGGGATCTGCAGCTGGACTAGCAGCCCTCTTCATGGGGGCTGGGAGGGCAGCTTTATATTACACCTGGGGTCCCACCGGCAGAGGCTGCCCAAGCATGTGTTGTTTCAGCCCCTCTCCTGGCCTCACCTCTCCACTCAGCGCTGGGCACTTCCAGGTGCTCCTGGCAGAGGGGACGTTGCAGGCATCTTGTGCCAATGTGAACCCCCTCCACCTGGCATGGGCTCTCTGCCTCTGTGGGGGCCCTGCACCTGGCTAGCGGATGCCAGAAGAACCTTGGGCTAAAGCCCCCCCCACCACTCGCCTGGACTTGCATGTGGCGCTTAAACATTTTTTGGAAAATGGTTCACAAATATTTTTCATCCCCCCCTTTGAAGGCAGGTTCAGTTTGAAGCTTGGCCACTTTGACACCAGCCTTTTCATACGAGGGCCCAGCTGAGCTTTTCATTTATAGACGTTTGCAGCCTTCATCTTGCCCCCACAATCCCCCTCATCCTCCCAGGCTGGCGTAGCGTGTGCAACCTTTTAACCCATCCTTGCAGCTCACAGAACTGGAAGCCAGGAAATTCTAACCCCACCTGGCAGTGACTCCGTCTGCAACTGGGCGCAGGTCATTATGCGGCTGGCCTGAGGGCCCTTACTGGTTTAATTTGAGCAGTGATACTGACCAAGAGCTGGTGAGGCTGCCCTTTATTGCTATTTCCCTTACTCTCCGGAGAGAAAAGCCCACAGCTACAGAATCTAGTTACACGTGCAAGTGACCAGCCGATCGGGCCATAGCTCGTGTGATTGCTACAAGGGCATGTGTAGCAGGGGCAAATGCACGTGCAGATTAGGTGTGCAATGGGGTTTTGCAGCCGTGCACACATTTTTCATGAAAACGGAGGCCAGCAAATATAAGGGCTGTGTCGCAGCTGGGTAAGGTAAGGGCAGTGCAGACAGAGGCTGCAGTGTGGGGGGTAAGGTGGGGGTGGGATACACGGCTGAATGAGCTCACGGAGGTCGGGGACACACATTTCCATGTTGCGTTTAAGCCACCGAGCAAGAGAACAATGAAGCCGCTTCCAGGGATTTGCTTGGCTGGGGCAATAGCCTTGGGCAAAAGGGGCTATAGATGGGATTCAGGCGGCACTCGCGGCCAGGTGGGCTGGTGAACGTAAAGTGCAATACGAGAGCGAGGAAGTGCAGGTGTTACAGGTGGACGGGGGAGGATACAGCCCATGGCTGCAGGGGCTTCTGAGCGGCACCGATGGGGGGTGTGTGTAAACAGCCCTGCCTCCCACTAGAGGACATTGTGTTCCTTTGGCCTGTGCCGTCGCCTTTGATCCTTCACTGGGGTGCGTCCTGTGATGCCCCGAGTCCGGCCCACCGGCCGCCCCTGCAGACGCAGATTCTCCTCAGAAATCTGCTCTCTCGTCGCTTGCTCCACCCACGCGGGCAGGAGCAGCAGAGTTCAAAGCGGTGCTAGGAAATGCGATTTGTCCTGCTGCGGGGCGGTAGTGTCCTCACAGAACTGCAGGACAGACCTGGGCTTCTTGGTCTCCGGAGCCAGGATCTGCCACTGCCACCGTGGGCTTGTGGTCCCAACCCCCATCTCAAAGGCATTATATTATCTTAATCAGCTCCTCCCCGCACACGACTCCTTCCCCGAATGCAGCGTCAGCAGCTTCCAAAAATCCTCCTCCGCTCCCCATTCCAGATTTTCCCAGGAGCCCTCTGGCTGGGCCAGATTTTGGGGCTGCTCAGTGAACATTAGCCAAGAAGTGCAAGCACTGGTGTGGGGCGGGTGTGAAAATTCCCACTGCTCACCACAACTCTGAATTCTGAGCCAAAGCCCCCCTCTGCTATTTCAGACCTGATCTCCCTGCCCCCCAACTCCACCAGCGTCCCTGAGCCCTGCTCTGCAGCACCTCCTGTTATGGTAGCCATAAGGTTCTTCTGAAAAGGCAGAACCACCCATGGCAAATTATGCGGCTCCAAAGTTTGGACCGGGAGGTATGGGAGGATGTATGTTGGTATTGTACAGGGAAAGAAGACACCAATCGAAAACAAAGAGACTAGACTAACACGCAGGCCTGTGAAGAAGATAATCATGCAATGGATTCCCCGTGTTACGTAAAGAAGGGATGGCAGATGGAGAACAAGAGATGGATCACCAAGTAAGGAGATGGGAAGACACGTGAGGGCTTTGAGGGACCTCGTCAAGTCTGGCTCAGGAGGGCAGTGCCATAGTGAGCTCCGTCTCTACCTCCCAGGCTGGCCCACATCCATGTTCCTAGCATGCACAGAGCTTGGGTTTGGATAAAGACAGTTCAGAACACACAGATCACCCTTTAAAGACGAAAGGATCAAGAGAATCCATTGGCATTCAGCCACACTGCCGGGGCTGTAATGCCACGTCAATGCTTGGATTCTCTCTCGGACGGGTCAGATCAATGAACGGAGACCTAGTCTCGTGATGTCCTCTTGCAACAGCATTGTGCAGTATCATCACACCCTGACACTGGACCGTGACTCAGAGTTAACCCCGGGTCACATGATGTGGGACAGACCAATGAAAGGTGGTTCTGGCTTGCAAGTTTCGGGTCAGGTGCCACCTGTAGAACAAGGCTAGTAAATGGAATTGTAGACTTACCTGTCCTCTGTAGACCAGGGGCCTGCTTCTCCTCTCACCTTCACTGGTGTAAATCAGGAGGGACTCTGCTGATGGAGTTACACAGATGCTGGTGACGGGTGAATCGGGCACTCGGGTTGATTCCCACGGGGGTCACCTGCCGGACAGCCCCGCTGTAAAGACACGCCACGAATAACTACGATACCCTGAGCCTTTCCTGCCCTGAGCCTGCCATTTCTTCCACTCATTTACAGCAGGTGTCCACTGGGTGGCACATGAAGCCTGTGGTGAGCTGGCTGAACAGAGTCCCCAAGCCCAGCAGGTCTTCGGCCCCTACAGTTGTGTGTTTTGGCTGTAGCTGGGGCCGCTGCCAGCCTGAGGCCCAGTGAAACGCAAGGTAAATCAGCCAAGGATAAAGGTAAATGGGGGCCAGAGACGAGCTGAACGCGGGAGCAAATCCCCCTTGGTGCTGCCAATGTCACAACTTCAGAACCTCCGTTAGTGTTTGGGAAGAGGATCCGTTACTTGCCGGTGGATATCTCATCTCAGACCAGCAGCCCAGACGGTGGGAGCTCTCCCCTCCCCAGCGGATTGGAAACACTTGCTGATGCTGGGGCCAAGGTGTTCAAAGGCAGGCGCCTAAACCGCAGCTCCCCGGAGGGGGGGGATTTTCAAAAGCACCTAAATCACTTAGGAATGCGAGTCCCTTTGATTTTCAGTGGGGCCTCTGCTTCTAATCACTTAATCACTTCTGAAGATTTCCCCCCTTCAATCCGTATCTAGACTCCTGCTGCTCAAGGGTCCTGAGTCTTGTTCTAGCCCCCGAGGCTGCTCTAAGTTACGCCAGGGGTCAGCTCAGTCCCCGGGGAGCCCTAGGACCAGGGGAAGCAGAATGGTGGCTCACGGCCTCCTTTCCCCTGCACTGGGTCCAATGCGTGGCCAGACCCAGCGCCCCGGCTGCTGAACCTGCTGGATGCTAGCCAGGCTGACTAGCACAGCTCCGGCGCGTGGGGCCTGTAACTGCTCGGCTCCGCTGCGCCGGGCAGCGCCGCTCGCTAGTGCGGGGGAGGCTCAAGAGGATAAGTGGTGAGCACAGGCGGCGTTTGGCAATGCCTGACTCTTCAGCCCAGCTGGGAGCTGGTGGGGTGACTCAGCAAAAGCAGAGCCCAGGTGTAACAGCCAAGGGTTCCCCACGGGGACCCGGCTTAGCTCCAGAAATCAAAACACATGCACAGGCGCCCTAGGAAAAAAAGAGTCCTGGAAACTTCTCCCCTCCCGGCTGCAGTTCAGCCCAGTGGGAGCTCACCTGCCCCACAGCAGCCAATTTCGAGCCCTTCCCCTGAGCCTCTGTCCACAGGGAGGGGGCAGCTGAGCTGAGGTTAACCCCTTATACACCAGGGACCAGGTAGTGCCTCCAGAACCTGTCGCCCCCGTAGCCTGCCCAGTTCTAGAAGGAAGTGTCAGAGGTGGCCGAGAAGCGGGGCATGCGAGCTGTGGTGGTGGCTTTCCAGGCCAAACCCGATGGCCCGTTCTCTACGGGAGTTTAAGTTTACGGCACCAGACCTTTGAGCATGGAGCTGCTCACTGAAGATCCACTGGCTAGGGGGATTTGGTTCCTCCTGGGTCATGCCCTCCTGCCACTGAGGGACAGGCCCCTTTTGCTCCCAGTGTCTGAGCCTTGCTCACGCCTCCTCTCCCCCTGCTGATTCTCCACCTGGCCTCCCAGCGTAGCTCTGCTAATGTCCAGAGTGCCAACCTGCAGTACCTCGGCTCTTCCCGTCCTGAGCCCCTTTATCGCTTTCCCCCTCAATCCTGATCTCTTCCAGGCTTGGGTCCCCCCTAGCTCCGACCTGTGGCCACTCCCGCACGGCATACACACAATATTGTGCTGACATTTGCCCCCAAACCCAGCGTTCCTGTCTAGACGCACAACCGTTCACAGCTCCACATGGTGCTCCCCTCACCCACGTGGACAATGAAGGCGCCGGGCTCCTCGGTCTGGATAAAGCCAGCAGGGCTTTGGCCCACTGGCTCCCATTCGGCTCTGACTCACCGCCCAGGCACACCCATCACATTCCTTGGGTGGCCTGGCACGAGACAGGGCAGACGTTTGGAGGGAGGGCAGCAGACACCTCTCTCCATCAATGAAGTTCACTGCAGCTCCCCAGGGCCGTATTCCAGGGGCTGGCATCCAGGACTTGCTTTCTGCTGTACAGGTAGGCTGCAGGTCCAGATTTAACCCTGCCAGCCTGAGCGTGGAAATGGTACTTACCACCCCCAGCCTTCGCTCGCTTTCCTCACCTGCTTCTATTCTTTTCACCAGCTCTCCAGAAATAGATTTACTTGGGGCCCTGAGAGTACCAGGCCCTGCCCCAGTGCTGTCAAAGGGTCTTTCTACGAAGTAACGAGTCACAGGAGCTGTGCTAGCAAATTGCAACAGACACATAAATACTGGGAGCAACAAAGTACAGTGACAAGGTACATTTCCCTTCCCTGGCTGCCCTGTAGCTGGGGCCATAGTAACCAACTAGCCTTCCCCTTTGGACAGTCGAGTCCCTGGGGACTGCAGTGTTTTGTACTTGGGCTGTTGATGATTCATAACCATGGACAGTAAGATCAGTGTGAGCGGCAGCAGAAGGGGCCAGTGCTTTGAGAGCCATGGTGGCCCAGTCCAGGGGCATGGGCACAGGGTGGTGGAATGAACACAGGGCTGTGAAGGAACATGCAGAGGAAGAACATAAGCTACAGTCCCTGGAAAGGGTCACTTCTTTACCGTTGGATCAGCGGAGGCTGCTGGAGATGTACACATGGTCCATAAGGGGCATTACCCCCTTCCTGCCTGCCCCCTGCCCCCAACTACTGCTGCTGGGAACTAGGAGACAAGAAGGACTCTGCAGCCTGTCAATGCAGGTGACTAGGTTCCTTGGAGTGCAGAATGGCCTTTCACCCTGTCACGATCCTTCCTGCAGTAAACTGAAGATCAGTGATCACTCCAGCCCTCTTCAGTCCTTGGTCAAGACAATCTGAGAGTGCATGTGGATTTCAGAGCGATGTGAAACATCAGCTGTTAATGCAAGCGCTCGGCTCGGTCTTAACTATGGGGTCACTGGCGCTCCTCTTTAATATAGCACCTGAGAGCATGCAGCCAATTCTGCCACTTGCTCTGCAGCACAGAGATGATGCTACTCCATGCAGGGTGGATCATGGAGGGATGCAGTGGGGCTGCTGATGGGGAGTTTTATGTGAAGCACCCATGGGGGACTAAGATTTCAGAGCACTCACGGGGCGAGGGCTCTTCTGACCGTAGTCAGCTCAGTCCTGGAGCATTTCACCCCCAAGGTGAGAGACAACTACTTTTTTCTCCTCACAGCCCTCTTGAGCTCACCCAAGGTGTCCTGGTGACATTGGAGCCAGCCACTCATACCGGAACTTCCCAAAGTTTGAGGGCTTGATTCTCCCCGGCGTGGTGATGGCTGGACACTAGCGCAACCTGCCTGAAAGATGGTGCAGAACCGGGCCTTGGGTGTGATGGGATGCCAGGGTTTGGTTCAGGACCATTTCATTGTGTTGATCTAGAACCCCAGGTGCTTTCTTCCCAAGGGAAAGCCCAGTCTAGTGTGCAAAATGCAAAGGGGAAACCGGATGAGAGGGAGAGGGAGGGAGGGCTCGAAGGGAGGCAGCTGTTGTTTCTCTGTTCCTGGATTGTAACTAGAGCTGGGTGAAAATACAGACAACTCAACTGAGGCCTGGGGGAACCTCAGGTCTTGTTATCAACCTTAAATCCACCCCAGGTTCTCCAGGCTTTAGAGGGAGGCTGAGACAAGTTGGGAGTGAGTTTGGGATGATTTATAGATTGAGGTGGCATCTCCCTTCCCCTGCCCCGCACTCTCAATCCCCCTGTCCCCAGCTCTGCCAGTGCCTCTCAATCCTGCCCACAGCTTGGCCAAGCCGCTGAATTTAGTTATGAGATGCTGGATCCTCTGATTGGTGAGGATGGCTGGCAGGCCAGTGAGGAGTGAACTCAAACAGTTGGCAAATCCCCACCACCACCCAGCAGGTAGAAACGGCTGCATTTCAACTCGCTCTGTCCTCACAGGAGGCCCTCTGGCTCCCAGCTGCTTCCATGCCCATCTGGGAGGGCACTTCCACGGCATTCATGGCAAGCTGCTCGCCAGCTGATGGAGGTGTGGAACTCCAGTGCCATCCCGTGGCCAGACAGGGAATTCCTTCTAAAGAGCTGTGATTGTTGTAAACGTCTCCCTGAGAGATGCGGCGAGCAAACATTACAGCATTGCCAACTCTCGTGATTCCATCCTGAGGCTCACGCTATTTGGTGATTTTTCTTGAAGCCCCAGCGCCTGGAGTCATGTGATTTCATTAGAATTTCCTCTTTCACTAAAAAAAAAAAAGACAAAAAAAGACATTTCTAGCTCTCATGTTTGGGGAGTAAAACTTCAAGACGTGTCCCAAGTGCCCTGTGACACATGGGGGCTCGTTAATAATATTGTATCTGGATCTGACACAGCTGGGCATCTCTGTCCCGTATATGGGAATGGACATTTCCCCCTTGGGCTCTGACTGGATAGCAGAGCCAGCCCACCCGTGGAAAGAGAGATAGTCACTCCAGGGTTGCTAAGAGACAATGCCAGAGCAAGTAGCTACACTGCAACAAAAGACCCGTGGCCCGGGTCAGCTGACTCGGACTCTTGGGGTCGGGACGCGGTGTAGATATTCGGGCTCAGGCTGGAGCCGGGCTCTGAAACCTCACGAGGAGGGTGGATCTCAGATCCCAGGCTCCAGCCCAAACATCTCCACTGCTGTAGTCTGAGCCTGGGAAACTTGAGTCATTTGGCCCAGGCTTTGAGGCTCGGTGCTGCGGGTTTTTTATTGCCGTGTGGATGTACCTGTCACGCTGTCTGGACTGACTAGGAGCATGAGTGCCACCTCTGGGCCTTGCCCAGGAACAGGGCACAAGCCCCAAACGGGCCGTGTGTTCCACACTTCAGTTTCACCAGCCAAGAAACAAGTGTAAACTCCTCCGGCAGGCTACAGCCCTACCAAGGCGTCAGAGACGGTCCCCTGGGGCATTCCAATCCATCTCGCCATCCGGGCAAGCCTGCCTCAGTGCTAGACGGTCACTTTACACCAACGATCACAAAAGAGTCAGGTGACTCCCAGTCCCAAAGGCCTAGGCACTGACCCCAGCTTAATTTGCGCCTTAGATCTCACACCAAAGACAAGACTTATAGCCAATTGTATAGTAAATTAACTAGTTATTAACTATGCCTACACTACCATGGCATAATGTATGCCGCTCAGGTGAAGAAACCACCCCCTTGAGTGACATAAGTTACACTGACATAAGCACCAGGGTGCAGAGCGCTACGTTGGCAGGACGCTGACACGGCTACTGCCCCTTGCAGAGGTGGTTTTATTATACCGACGGGCGAGCTCTCTCCCATCAGCACAGAGCGTCTTCACCAGATGTGCTGCAGCGGGGCAGCTGTGCACGTAGCTACGCCCCTACGAAAAAGAAGTGAGTGTTGTCTGCAAGGTTAAAAGAGGTAAACCTACGTCCAGAAATGAGTTGCGCCATGGTTCTTAGCTAAGGAGGAGAGGGTGTAGGGTTTCAGGGATTGGCTTGCCGCCTCTCTGAGCCTGAGTTTTCCTCCCCCGGTCCCAGGCAGACTTGCCAGGTGCAGAGCGGAGAGTGGGTGCTGTGGGCAGGGCGACGGAGGCGGTTTCCGAGGGGATTACCCCGACAGGAATGGCTTGCTTGGATTGCTGCAGCTGACATTTACTAGGTGCGAGCGAAGGGGCGGGCCTGGCGCTGGCCCTGAAACCTCACAGGAATGTTAATTGGCTTAAGCTGTGGCCAATGCAGAGAAGTGTGGAGCCTGTTTGCTATTAGGTATTGAGGGTTCGATTTTGTATTGATTTTTACGGGCGCTGCTGGCGGCTTTGCTCCTTGGCTGCTTTCCAGACAGGGCAAGCGGCAGGAATCCCATTGGCTTGCAGAGCACAGGAGATGGCTCGGGGCTGGGTTTACAGAGCAACCTGGCGGGACGGATCCTCACCTTGCCGGTTTTTGCAAGGCTACATCATGCTTCTATCATGCCTGTCCATGGGGGGGTCTCTAGGCGCTTTACAAATGTGACTGAACTAAGCTGCGCAATGCCCCCCGGACGTCAGTAACTTGAGCAACCCTACAATAACAAAGGACCATGCACAGGCAACCACATAACAACAAACCATTTTCTGTATCCCTGGACATATGATCAACAATACATTATTATGCCAGCAACAATCCAGAGAGCACAGCATTCATGAGTGACCCTACAATAACAAATCAGCAAACAACACATGGGGCCATCCGGGACACAGGCAGGGGGCCAGAGAGGTGCCTCTGAGCAAGGCCAAGTCTGGCGGTGCAGGACGCTCTAGTCCGGGGGATGGGCCTCTGGCAAAATGACATTCCTGCCTGATACACTAACAATAGCACATGACAAAGGATGAGGCTTCACCAGGATATCAAAGGCCTTGGGTGCATTGAGAGGTGGGACGCCCAGTCCATCAGCTAGATCCTATGGGGATAGAGGCTTTAGAGATTAGATTAGATTAGATTAGATAGATAGATAGATAATGTCTGGGGATAGATAGATAGATAGATAGATAGATAGATAGATAGATAGATAGATAGATAGATAGATAGATAGATAGATAATGTCTGGGGATGGAGA
Organism: Trachemys scripta elegans; assembly: GCF_013100865.1. Taxonomy (NCBI): domain Eukaryota; kingdom Metazoa; phylum Chordata; order Testudines; family Emydidae; genus Trachemys; species Trachemys scripta. Next base: position 4,223,548 of record NC_048305.1, read on the forward strand.
GCCAGCCTGATGGATGGATATTCTTGTGCTTTCCCTTCATGAAGCGGATTGAGGCCTTTAAGTGCCCTTCAGTATAAATATGAAATAACAATAAGGAAAGTTTTTGCCACAAGCGTCCTGGCTATCGAGTCCTGGCCTGCAGACTGAGAACCCTCCTTAGCCAGTCCCGTTCCTTCTCCTTTTCTCCAGCTCCGTGCAGCAAACTCACCGGAGTGCCATCCTGCAGGAGTCCCGGCTGCATCTCTGAAGCGAGGCGCTGTGCAGAATGTAAGCGGGGCACAGCTGGAGCATAGGGACCTGGAGACATACAGGCCTGGCCAGAGTCTCGCACCGTCTCCTCCCGATGCCACTCGTGCCATGGCAGTGGAGTTACTGTCGCTTTCCAGGGTGAGGCTGCGGCTCTGCTGCTGGCTTTGCTGCATGGCCCCGGACAAACCACCTGGGCCAAGGTTTGCAAAAGCGGCTGTTGCTTGTGAGGAGCAACCTTGCGACAGCTTAGAGGGGCTTGATTTACAGAGACTGGTTAAAAATCAGGCCCCTTGCAGAGAACTCAAGTTGCACCCCCAAAATCACTCATCACCCTTGTAGAGCTCAGCCTTGGCCGCTGCCTGCCTGTCCCCCCAGCTGTGGCTTTGCGTTGGGGTCCTAGGCTGCAGATTGCTATCAGTGCAAAATGCAGAGATCGCAGCCTCCGTGCTGGTCACTATTGTTTGATTGGTTCTTTGGGCTGCCCTGTCAGTCTGTCAGTGTCCCCATGTCAGCACTTGTCTGACGGCGTGAGCTCCTGAGGCAGACATGGCTTTTGGTTCTGTTTGTACAGCGCCTAACAGAGTGGGGGCCCTGGGACATGAATGGGCCTCCTAGTGCTACCGTAATACACCTAATAAATAATGTACAGCACCTAGCACTTGGTCCAATAGCTGGGGCTCCTAGGTGCTACCATAATACACCTAATAAATAATAATCAAGTGTTATTATTCCTGCTCTGGTCAATCTCTAACACCTCTCCCCGCAGCTAACGCCCTTGGCTCTCTGTCCAAACACCCAAATGTTCTCTTTGTTCAGAAACCACTCACCTGCCCGCCCGCCCAATGGCCCACCTCCCAGCGGGGCCCAGGGCCCCTCCTTCGCTGCACGTGGCCTTGCTGACCGCGGTTTGCCTTCCTCTGATGCTGATGTTTGGGCACCCCTCTGCTAGGGTGTCTCTGGAATAGACCGTTGGGATGCAGGGCCATGGAGTTGACGTTGATGTGCCCATTTTAATGTCTTACCCGGCTGCTGCTCTGAGCGTGCCATGGGCAAAACTGGCACCACCAACAGCTGCTCTCAGACAGCACCACCTTGTGCTGGTTTAAAGGTACAGCTTCTGGGAGCTGCAGAAACCCTGCTGCATTACCACCACTGTGGGCCAGACTCTGACCTGATTTACTACCTGGGCGACCTCTCCCTCCCACCCCCCCGACTTAACAAAGATTTGCACAAGGGGTAAATCAGGGCAGAATTTGGCATAAGATTGGAGGGAGGGGCAGGTGTTGGAAAAAAGAAAGGCACCCACGCTTGCTTTGCAGGAATAAGGCTCCTAGACCCTGTACACGACTGTGCATTATGGTTTTCATTTGGGTCATTAGTCCCTCGCTGCAAGGGCAGTGATTTCGCCACAACAGGGCGTCGCGGGGTTAAGAGCTTCTAAATACCAGCCCAGGCGCTAAACAGCTCCTTGTGTTGTTGAAAAATTGCCTGGACATCGACACACACCGGGAAAAGACAGGCGCAGCATTTCGCTCCTGCGCCTTGGTTTGAACTACATTGATCAGCATATAAAAAACACACCCACACCCGGCAGCAAGGAATGCGAGTGCCAGCAACAAAGGGGGAAAGGGGGCGGAGTGGGGCCCAGAAAGCTTGTGATTTGTTTGGGAAGAAATTTACAGCCAGTGAGTTCATAAAATCATTGGCCTGCTGGGTTTGTCACGGCAGGCCGCCCCCTTTACAGGGCTCGCTTTCCTTTTTACAATAGAGAAACGCTTCAAAAGAATCGTCGGCAATTAGGGCTCACGACGGGGATGGAAACCAGATGTGCACGTGTGTGTGTGCGTGTGTATTCTGTGTATGCAGCCACACAACAGGGGCATAAAGCAAGGCGGAGGGGAGGAGAGAGAGAGGGCAGCCCTGGAACAGAACTGCAGCCGGGGTCCTGTCACCAGCAGACACGTTGTGCTGGTGGGATCGACCTCCCCCGGCCTTGCTCTGGCTCAGGCCTGGAGAGCAATCCACTCCTGGCAGAGGCTGGTGATGTCAGTTTTACCTTGGGCTCCAAGCGACTTCCCACCATCCTGCAAGGGAGCCAAGGGAGGGTTGAGCTGGGCAGATCCATCTGGGGACGCCGCTGATCTGATCTGATCCGCCCACGACAGCTGTAGAAAAATAAAACCTTTATAACACACATTTCATTTGGAAAAGCTACTTTTCATTTGATCTCTCCAGGATCTATAGTGCCCCATCCCCAATGCCCACGAATGGAGCTGCCCAGCGCCCCTGTCCCCAGTGCCCCACGGACGGAGCCTCCCGGCACCCCTGTCCCCAACGCCCCACAGACGGAGCTGCCTCTGTCCCCAGCGCCTCACGGACGGAGCCGCCCGGCACCCTGTCCCCAACGCCCCACGGACGGAGCCGCCCGGCGCCCCTGTCCCCAATGCCCCATGGATGGAGCCGCCCGGCGCCCCTCCCCAACGCCCCACGGATGGAGGTGCCCAATGCTCCTATGCCCCATGCTGGACCTGCCTTATACCCCAAGCACAGAGCTGTGTCTCTGTGCTGGCACCACAATGTTTTCTGCCCTCTGGCTTTGATTTTCTGGTGTCCTGTAGCACGTTAACGAGGCTGCTGAAAATCAGAGCAGCCGGCGTGAGGGGCGGAGAAGCTCGAGCCGGCCTCAGCTGCAGGTTTGGGTTGCGCTGCGGGAGCGCTGCGTGCTGACGTGCAGAGGCCCTGAGTTCAAGTGATGGTCTCGTGCGGATCCCCAGCCTGGCCTGGACGAAGGGCGCGGCGCCTCTTATCGCCTCTCTGCGAAACAGCCACCAGGTGGCGAGAGAGACCAGCCTTAGCGCCCCCTGCCAGCCTTCAGCAGAGCACCGGATCCCGCTGAGTGGGGATCTGCCCAAGGTCATTGCAAAGCGCTGGGTTTGCTGCCTCGCCACCCTGAAGGTCACGCGTGAGGCAGGGGCAGAGGGCGCGCGCTGCTGGGGCTCACCCGGATGGGGAACGGATTCCTGGCCACATCTGGAGTCAGCGCGAGGGTGGAACGAGGCTGAACCCCAGCTCCTGGGGTGGCAGGAAGCGTTTGCCTCTGAGCAGACCGGTCCCTCTTCCTCGGGCTGGGAAATCACCTCCACAGCAGCACCAGGGGGAAGAACCAGAGGCGATGGGTGTGAAAGGGGAAATGCGGACGGACGAGTGGAAGAAAACCTGGCCAGCGAGACGGACTCAGCTGTGGAATAGTCCACCCAGAGAAGTGAAGGGAGGACGCCTCCTTGCTTAAACCCGGGATGACTAGGCTCATGGCCAAAGGAACGTGCCGTAGGCACCGACCATGCCCTGGCCTGGAGGACGGGCAAGCGGAGCAAGTGGGCCTGTGCCGTCTCGATGGGCTGTTTGTCTCCACGAGCAACCGCTGTGTTTGACAGTAGAGGAGCAGCTGGGGTCCTGCTTTTAACGTATCAGACGGGCGGTTGCAGAGTGATTTTCCTTCCCCGCCGGAGCTGGCCCTGCGATCGCAGCGCTTTGATGACACAGCCCCAGCACTCTGGCAGATAAACCCTGTTACCCCTGGGCTCCAGGAGACCAAGGGGAAATCCCCGGAGGAATCGAATCCAGGGGAAAGGCGCGATTTGCATGTCCCTGGGCATAGAAAAGGGCCGGGCCGGGACACGGATTGCAGCGGGGGCAGGGCCTCATCCTTGCCTGCTGACCAGGAAGAGTTCCTGAGAGGGACACGATCCCTTTAGGGGGCGCTGAGATTTTAGGGCCTGACCTGGGTGTAAATGAAGAGTGACCCCACTGGAATCAGTGGGCCCCATCATCTCTAGGGCCTCTTTGTGCCAATTAGGCTGGGGCGATGGGGGTGTAGGGCAGGATACCCCAGGAATAGGGTGCCACTACCCCGGGCACAGAGCCAACCGCCAACTCTGGCTCCCCTCCCCACCTCTTCAAGACTTTCTGGGCTGGGCTGGGGCAGGCCAGAGGAAGGAGTGGGTCTCAGGTGGACAGAAAGCAACATGGCCAGGGCAGAGCTCTGCCCCCCGCAACTCTGCCTCCAGCAAAGCGCCGTAGGGACCTCTGGAGGCCTCCGGGCTGCCCTAGGCTGCACCGGGACCCATGCTAGCCCCTAGCCGTCCCTGAACAGCGTGAGTGGGAGCTGCCCCCCCTCTATTCCTGCGTCAGTGCCGGCACACAGACAAATTGGCCCGACGGCGTTAAAGAGCAAAGGGCCAGCGTGCGAGAGATCCGAATCAGGACGTGAGTCTGCGGCTTTCCGGACGTGTTTGCGGTTCTGTGTGGTGATGGCTGGAGCTGGGCTGACGAAGGATCACTCCAAGCCGGGGAATTTACTAACTCCTGAATTCTGGTTTGACAGGCAATCACGGAGGCACAGCTCCTTTGCCGTGCCCACAGGTGACCCCCCCCGGTGGCCCAACGATGGAGCTGCGTGGGTGGCAGGATGGGAAAATAAAGGATGTGATGAAGCTCTTTGGACCACGCCCTGGATTAGAGCAGGACAAGCAGCCAGTGTCCTGCCTTCATGGGCAGCTCTGCGGTACAAACCCAGTGCATGCCATCGAGGAGGAAGGACATTAACATGGACACATTCTAGTGCAGACTCACAATGGTGTGTTATTAGCAGCAAGAAGTGGTCGCAAGCCAAAGCTCTGAGCACACCTGAGCTCTGGGGGAGATTGAAATCTGGATTTAGATTCGAATTTTGCGAGACGACACCAGGGTGTCTGAAATTAGCTTTCTTGGCAACTCAGCCAGCTTTATAAAACATCTGGGGAGGAGGCGCCTTTCTATTTATTTACATAAATGATATTTATTATTATTAATTGAAGCTCTAATTTCAAATAAAGAGACCCATCAAACTACCAAACAAGTTAGGATTTCCCCCTTTTTGTTTCAATTAAATGTTTCCAAACTCAAAGAGCACTTCAGCAAATCAATAACACACCCGTGAACATGCGGTTTGGACTGCTGCCCCGGCCATACATCCTTAGTGCCAGCCTCAGCCAGGTTTGATCGTGTACACTGAACAGTCATAAAACCCCGGCTGGAACAAGAAGGGTTGCTTTTGCAAGAGTGGTGGAGTTTCTGATTTTAATGACCCTCAGCCCCTTTTTAATTTCTCTCTTTAAAATGCCAAGAGGCACCAAGCCCAAAATGAGTTTTAGAAAATTCCTATAAAAGAGCTTGTAAGTTTCTAAATGCCTCCGAGCATCCCCCTCTTGGAATTAGAAAGGCCACCTCCTGCGCTGGTCTGGCGGCAGGGCTAAGAGACTCTGGTCTATTCAGGTGCTTATATTGTGCCCCACCACCATGGTATCTGGCTGCATGTCTGATGAGCTTATCAGTCCTCAACAGGATGAACCTCGGAGCAGTTTACAAACCTGTCATGAAGCATGAAAAATTACAGGGACACGGTCAAGTCGTTCCACAATGCAGGCTGCCAAAAATAAGATGGGAAGTAGACGGCATTTGCAAAACAGAAGAGAAAAGTTCTCCTGCTTTGTGGTTTTGCTTCAAAGCTCCTTCGCAGCATGGGAAGCCCAAACTCAACATCAGCCTGATGCTGCATGAGAAGCAGGAAGTGAAATTGATTATAAATAGTGAAGAGAAACTGTCCAGCCTAGTTCCACTGGTCAAGCTCAGTGAGGTGAGAAAGGGAAAGAAACAGAGCAACTGGAGACAAGTTAGTTCATGCAAAGGGACAGCTGTCTGCACCCTGCATGGCCCCCAGAATGATTTCAGGCTTCTTCCGAATATCGCCACATTAGGAAATTTCTTTGTTGTAACTTTTTTTTTTAAAGCATAGGCGATTTCATTTAAAAAACTTGCGTGGGCAACTTGATCCAGCAAAGTACTTACGTGCTTAACTTTAGACATGGGAATTGCTCCACTGAAGTCTGTGGAACGACCCACAGGGATAAAGTTAAGCACGTGCTTAAATATTTTGCTAGGTCAGGGCCGTTAATGCCGGCACGTGCCAATTTCTGAGTGCTTCGCTTTGCAGCCATGGCCCTGCTGTAACAAAGTACTTAAGGTCACTTAGAAATAAGGGGCGGATTTTTAACAGTCAGGGTAAGGAAACTTTGGGGATGTGGCAGCGTCTCCATTACAAAGTCTTTAAATCAAGATTGGCCATCTCCTTCTCAAAGACACGCTCCGGTTGAGCTTCGTGCAGGACTCCCAGGACGATGGTGTCTGGGCCAGGCTATGCAGGAGGTCAGACGAGAGGACCACAGTGGTCCCTGCTGGCCTTAATATCTATGAACATTAACATGGGAAGTCATTGGCTACTCAGGAGTCTGACGTTAGGCATGTGCTTCAGAGCTGTGCTGGGCCAGGACTTTAATGGATTTTAACGTAGCTTTGTGAGGCCTGTTAAAATGCTGGTGCTTCTCTTTCCCCCTTTGAGTGAGCAGGGCATTAACAAGGGGATGTGATTTTTCTTTTCCCTTTTGTCATCAGCCAACTGATGGAAACAGAAGGCAAAGAGACATTGCACTGGGCAGACTTGGAGAGGCTCTGGCAATTAAGAACTCTTCCATCCCCACCCCGCTCCCACATGTTCCTCTTCAGAAAGTGACGCGGGAGCAGGCTCACACACCCAGCCACACTCAGGGCTGGACTACCAGGGAGCGTGTCAGCCCCTTCGGCCCGGGGAGTTCCAGCATGGAGGGCAAGAGGAGCTAACACTGAGCCCAGCAATCCCTGCCACTGGCGCCAAGGAGCCGACCCCTTGTGGTTCGGTTGTGTTAATACCTTTGGGTTTGGGGTCAGCAGTCCCACGAAAGCTGGGTCCCATTTCCTTGATGTGAATATTAGGGGTTGAGACTCTTTGCCTCCCCACTTTAACTCTTCCTGCCCTCCTACATTCTCAATGATTCAGAAAGAAAGAAAGAGCCACCAGCCAAACAATTTGAAGCAGGCATCAGAGCAATTGTAAAAGTGCTTTCTGCCAGCTGCTAGACTCCTTGTCACCAATCTGATTGGTAGACTAAACAGCGGGGACCTGGCCTGATCTTTCTCTCATTCTCCCCCCTGGTGAGACAAGCCCTGCAGCACAGACAGCTCTGGCTATCTAGGAGAAATCAGCACCAGGGCGCTCGTGCGTCTTGCTTAAAACAGGAGTTTTGGTGGGCGCGATGGTTAGCATCAAAACTGGCAGCAAAGTCATAACGGAAAGGGCCGGGGGACTCATCAGGCGGCTTGATTGGGAACAGGGGCGCGGGGAGCGGAGCAGCCTGTCTGGTCCAAGCGAAGCCAGGCAGACCCAAGAGAGGAAAGCATTCGCCACGCTAGGTATGAAATGTCCAAGAATCCTGGCGTTGGCTGAGCGTGCCCCTCCCGCTCACCTTGGCGGTGGCTGGCGTTGCCTCGGGCAGTTCCATGGGCGCTATTGACGGGGGAGTCCAGTTTCACTTTGCCCGGGATTTGCTGCATTAAGGCACGCCGTCCGTAGGCAGAGCGTCCAATGAGCCGCATGTGGTTCTGCCAGGGCCAAACAGCGCCCAGAACGTCTCTCCTCCCGACGCCTGCAGCTGTGGGCTGGTGCACCATAGCCAGGTGGGTGATAGAAGGGGGACGTTTACTCTTTGAACCCCTGTTGCTGTGATTACCTGAGTCGTCCTTACTACCACTCCTGGCTGTGTCTTTTGCTAGATAATATGGGTTACGTCCATGCGTTCTGCATGCTGGTCGGGCTTCTACAGAACAGCTGGTTGCTGTCGTCTGGAAAGGACTCTCTTATCTGACTGCCAGTTTCAACTCATGAGGAATCAGCACCTCTCAGGTGAGGATGGTTTGTTTGCCATCAATAGGGGAATAGCAGGGGGTGTTATCTCACTGGTCACCTTGTCGTCTGGAAGAGCAACATCAGATATCAGGACTAGTATCCCATTGAGGCACAGGAGGGCGCCTGGGGACTCGGACCCTGGAACTCCTGAGTTCCCATCATGGATCCACCACTGGCTTGCTGTGTGGCCGCAAGCAAGACACGTACGCGCTCCGTGCCTCAGTTTCCCCATTTGCAAGATTGGGATAATAAACCGAGACGCCTCCCTCCATTCTCTCTCTGTACATTCACTTGCTGTTACCGACATCTGTGTGGCCGAGGGTGTATATAACACACACATCCTTCCTGCTGCCTCTTCCCTTGCTCATTGGGAGAGTCCCTGTAAATAACATGGTTGAGGTCAAATCCACAGGCTAGCCAGTCCCATACTTTCCTCTCCTTTCTCTGAGCCATTGCTACGCTGTGGGGTGCTGGGTTTGCCTGAGGCACTGGTTGGGTTTTGCTCAGTCTGGAGGGTGCAGCACTGTCAAAGCTCACTGTGGTGGCTTGGGCAGAAGAGACAATCCGCTCCAGTCTCCGGCTTCTTGTCAGTTCAGTTTGGTGCTACCTAAAATAATCAAGCTGGGGTTGCCGTACCCATCAGCTGGTGACACGCTTGATCATGCTGAAATCTTAAGCAGTAGTAGCCGTGTGGATAGATATATGGCTTCTAGTGCTCTTATCTCCTTTCTCCCGGAGGAGTACGGTTTCCATGCGGGGACACTGAGCACACTCCACGGGGAGACGTGGGGCTCTATAAATCACAACTTCCCATGATTTACAGCGAGGCTCACAGGTTAGGTAAGTGCAGTAAACAGAATAAACAGAACTCAGGCTGGATTTATGGACCAACCCAGGGACCTTTAACCACAGAAGTAATGCACTTTAGAGCCCCTTTTCGGTTGGTTCGCCCTTCCCCACCCCCACTGCCCAGCAACGGATGGCTTAAATACATCTCACAAAACCACCAGGAGCAGAATCTGGGCTGGGATCCAAATGCTACTCGATTATCCGTGTTATCCGAGTAGGACACCTCACAATTCACCTCTCAGCTACCCGCTCGCACACGTGCAATCCCAAGGAACCAGGTAGTGGGGCCAAGTTCTCAGCTTGCTCAACTCATTCCCTTCATCAGAGAATTTGGCCATGCCTAAAAGCTACGGTCACTAAGTGCTTATTAGATTATTGCACAATAACCATTCCGTGAATGCTGACTTGATTTCTAACATGTAGGCTATGACGGGAGGCGCGGGCTAGGCGTGCTGCTGAGACAGGACAGGACAGGACGGGTTTAACTGGCTCCCACGAGGACACATCTAACCACTGTGAGTGAGGATCCCTGTGCCCAGGGCCTTTGAAGGGGGCAGCTGCCATTGACTTCGCTGGGACACAGATTGATTATCTGATTATCCCCTATATTTGGAGAAGCGTGTTCGGATACATTCATGAATCTCCCTGAGGTTGGAACTGGTGCATGTTTGGTGTCTGAAGTGCATTAAGCCAAATACAAAGAATCTGAAAACAACTGACTGACGTACGCCAGGTTTCTGCCATGAAAAAGAGAGTAGAAGCTAGGTTTAAAATAATTACTAATCATAAATGCTTAGCACTTCCATAGTGCTTTCCATCCATCTATCCCTAGATCTCCAAGCACTTTCCAAAGAAGGTGAGTTTCATATTCTGGTTATTGTTTCAGAAGAGTAAATACATTTTCTGGAAGGGGTCTATATATTCAAACACTGCACCCTAGAATGGATAAAAGTTCTAGTAAGAAATCCTGTTACTAGCACAGATATAAACCTGAGTCCTACAAATGTTCCTGTCTAAAGCTCAATCAAGATTGTTATCTTCTGTAGGAAATGTATTATGTTTCACAAATAGTCAACATGTATTTTTGTCTCTGTCCCTATGGATCTTGCATCACAAGGATATTGATCTTAGCTTCTGGAACTCGACATGCAAATGGCTGGATTCTTCCACTGCCTCCCCCCCCCATCCCATTTCAAAGCATTTTTCTCTGTTTGCTTCACAGAAGCAGATCTTTCACGGGACAGAAGTGCAGTGCGTTAAAGCGGAGCCAGAGAAAAGTAGCCTGTAATTTTCCTCAGATAATCACATCAGCGGTCTGTGTTTCTCTGCGCATTCTGGCACTTGCATGTGCCAAGCCTTTAACTTGAGTGTGCAAATGAGAGTGAGTGCAGAAATGCAAGAGCAGAAGCCAAGCTGAAGACCTTGGAAAAATTGGCCTTTAGCATAGTAGCGTGGATACATCCACACACGCATCCACGCACACATCCACATCCACCATTCAGAGAAAAGACTGTAGTTCAAAGTTTGTTCCTGGAATCCAACATTACTAAATCCACCCCCACTATTCTAAGTGGGAATAAGGCTCTGCTTTCCCTCTGTCTTGCACATCTTTATTTAATTGTATTTAAAGCTAGGTCCCACATTTGAAACAGAACCCTTTAAATTCACAAATTGGTTTTAGTCCAGGAGAACTGCCAAAAACTCGATTTAATACGTCTTTAAACTGCCCTTTCCTCCTGTTTTGGGGAGCCAAGTTGCAGTTATTTAATTACAAGCACAACCTCTAGTTAAGAAACTTTTCTAATAAGGCTGGCGTGGAAACGCGTCCAGTTTTCTCATTGTCCGACGGAGACGCTGCAGTTAGCACGTTGATCAGGTGTTTGCATTTGGCAAGAATTGGTTGGCGCGGCTTTGGGGGAACAGATGAGCGGCATTGCCAAAGTAATCCATAAACTCTGGCCTTCTTGGTGGGGTCACAGTAGCCCGCTGAGCTACCCGTTAGAGGAGACTGAAGCCAGCAGGCCAGCAACAAGAGACAAATGGCGAAGGAAAACAGGCGGGGAGGAAGTGTAAAATATTGGCTCTGGGAATAGCCTTTGGGCAGCATTTTCTTTGGCCTGCTCTGTCCTTGGGATTCCGGCACCAGTGGCCATGGAGCCGTGGAGCGGCCCAAGGCGAATGCCAAGTGCAGACAAGGAAAGCCATGATTTGCACGGGTTGAGCTTAGCCCTGCTTCTCTACACTTGGGGGGGGAGCTACAGCAGTTGCTGGGCAAATGCCAAGTACAGACAAGGTCACTGGCCCTCGGCAGGAGTTTGGTACGTATGACACCCGCCACGTAACCCTTTCCTTGCTGCTTTTTGCTCACCCGGTCTGTTTCGGCAGTGCTGTTTGCTCATTACCACCATTGCCACGTCCTGGCATTCCGTCCTTGGGCACGAACTGTCCACCCAGGGCCGGCTCCAGCTTTTTTGCCGCCCCAAGCGGCGAAGCGGGGAAAAAAATAAAAATAAAAAAAAATAAAGCCGCGATGGGCAGCACTTCGGCGGCAGCTCTACCGCGCTGCTTCATTCTTCGGCGGCAATTCGGCGGCGGGTCCTTCGCTCCCAGAGGGACTGAGGGACCCGCCGCCGAAGACCCAGACGTGCCGCCCCTTTCCATTGGCCGCCCCAAGCACCTGCTTCCTTTGCTGGTGCCTGGAGCTGGCCCTGCGTCCACATGCACTGCTGCTGAGATAGAGCCCGGCACAGCCCCGCAGACATGAAGGGGTTAAAGAGCTGCTGAAGCTGCCTGGAAAACCATTGCTGTCAAGGGGTCAGATCCCCAGCTGGTGTAAAGCAATGTTTGCTCCATGGAAGGGGCTATACCAATTTATGCCAACTGAGGATCTGGCCTGATGGGAACTGCAGGGGCTCAACGCCTCTGAAAATCTGGCCCAAAGAGGGTCTCAGATTGGGCCTCCCAAATCAGAGGAGCCTAAACTTTGATCCACAGAAGGAGAGTTCTTACAATGCCCTTCATTGCAGGCATGCTGCCAGGCCCAAGGAAGGTCCGTAACGTGCTTTGGGGGTCCCCAGATGAAAGGTGCTGGGCAGAAGATGCTGAGGTGCTGATCTTACCACGGTCACCTTGGGCTGTCCTCTCCCCTTCCCGCTTTTCATCCTTCTGACTTGCCTTTGCTGCGTCGTGCAGAATGGAGGCTGGAAGCTTTCTGGGGCAGAGAGCTTGTCTGGACTTATCTTTACTTTGTGAAGGATCTAGCACGTTTCTGGGCACATAGAATTCATAAAAGAATAATAATCAATATATTTTCTAAATAGAGTCTTTGGTCAACATTTTCCCTGCAGCCACCTGCAGCTCATCAACCCAGTGGAATGCCAGGGTCTAGCCAGGGCTGGCTCCAGCATTTCTGCCGCCCCAAGCAATAAATAAATAAATAAAAGCCGCGATCGGCGGCGGCAGTTCGGCGGCAGGTCCTTCGCTCCTAGAGGGAGTGAGGGACCTGCCGCCCCTGAATTGCCGCAGGTGCCGCCCCTCTCCCTTGGCCGCCCCAAGCACCTGGAGCCGGCCCTGGGTATAGCAAAGATGGCCATGCGCAAGCAGCCTATCCTAGCTGAAGGCTACCCCTGTTTGGACACAGATCTCCTTCTGAATAAAGGGAGGAGGAGAGAAGAGAAACAATGGAAATGGATACAAGCAGAAATGTGTCTAATCTAAACAATGCTTTCCAGGATTTCCCATGAGGCATTAGTGAGTCTTTCATGGAATTGGAGGACCAAAGTTCTTCTTAAAGGAGACCTTCCCAGCCGGGGAGGAAATCTTTCCTGTACTGTCTGTCATGGTCCCCTGGCCATTTCGCTGAGGAAATAGCTGTCTCCTCCTTCCACACCCTGCAGTGAAGTCATCATGCTGCGATCGTGAGATCAGCATCATCGCCAGGACAACGGGCTGCAATCCCCGGAACACAGGATTCGGCTTTTTCACTAGGCTCAGGCAGAAGGAAAAAGCCTGAGTGTGGAAGGTGGAAACGCTCATTGGCACACAGGTGTATGCTATACCCCTTTGGCACCATAGCAAAGGCAGTTGGCAAGCAGCCATGTATGGCAAGCCAACTCAACTCAAAATATGGAGATACTGGACTGTAGCCCCTGGAAGCCAATTTGAAACATGAGAGCCCCCTCCCGGTCCATGGCCTGACAAGGCAGGGTCCTTCTCCCGCAGGTCTCTCCACACATAGCCCTGCACTCTCTTGTGCTATCAGACAGAATGACAATCAGTGCAGGGCCGACACATCACCACCCCCCGCTACACACCTAGACTCCAGCCGCGTATCACAGGCAGCAGCTGACGAAAGCCACCGGCCTCACTCATTCCACCGAAAGAAGCCGGCTCGGATCCAGAGTCGCTCCCAGCTGGCCCTGCAGCCAAAGGGAAGAGGTGTTATTTCCCCCACCCCCCTAACAGTTTCATCCCAGAGGGCAGAGGAACTAAAGTTGTGTGTGTGTGTTAAACAACACTGGGTTTGTGAGGACAAAAATCAGCTGTCAGACAGTGACCAGCTTTGGGAACAAGGGCCTGATCCCAAATCCAGACAGGAATGAAACCGATTTTTTTTTTTAACTGTGATTCACTGGCCTAATTCTCCCCTGCCTGCGCCCTGTTTTGGTCAAAATGCTAGCAAATCGGGACTCTCCCCTCACCGAGACAGCTGCTGACGTTTGGCACTCCTGGGTCCTCCCTTTGCACGGTAAGAACTGGCTGCAGCGGCGGGAAAGTGGTGGAGAATTGGTCCCCGCTATATTCCCTAGTTTGCTTTGGCCGCCTCCACCAGTGTCTGGGTGAAGCAGAGCCACCGCGTACTGGCCTGGAAGAACGGGATCGCAGGGTGGGCTAGATGCTGAAAGGGAACCTTGTCAACATGGGAGCAAATCATTGCAGCGGAAGGGTGCTGAAATCTGCTATCGCAGCCAGGCTGAGGGTTCATCTGGGATTCATCTGGGAAGGGGGATGGAGGCAGCATTTTCTGCCCCTTTCTTCCCCCTCCCCAGCTGCTTTCCAGCTTCTAAACAAGCATTCCAATGGGCTTTGGAACAGCTAGACTGTCTCGAGCTCCCAGGAAGCCACTGGGCCATGGTGGAGCCAGCCTTCTCCCCATCCATCATCCTTATCAGTGGTCTCTGGCAGCGCTGCGGTCCCTGGCAGCAGGGCCTGCATGGACAGAAGGATGGGGCTAGATTGAGAGTGGAGCCCGCGTGGAGACAGGGAGGGGGCATTAAAGTGATAAGCAACACTACAAACAAAAACAACTGTCCTCATTGGGAACTTCAAAGCACCCGGACCTGAAATTTATGTGGCTGAAGAATGCTTGAGCCCGCATCGATACCGACGTGGAGGTTGCAGGTTTGCAGGGGCTTGCAGGCTTAAATCACGAAGCAAATGGAACAGAATGGGGCTCCAGGGAGCTGGTTTCGTATCTACCCCGGGGACCCTTCCGTATGTAAAGCAATGAATGGGCCGCGCTGCCGTCCTGCAGCCACTCCTCAGGCCAGTGCAGCAGCAACTCCTGCCCAACACTGAAACTGGCCGTGCCATGCTGAAAGGAGGAGGGGGCTGCACTGGCAGAGGTGCCCTCTGGCTGAAACATTATATTGAGGTCTCTGCGGGGTGGGTCATCTAGGCAGAATTTTAAAGTCCCCCAGCACTTTTTGACCAGCGCAGTAGCTAACCACGAGTCCTGACCTGCTCCATCAGACAAGGTGCAAGGAATGCAGGGATGCTACAGGTACACATGGCAGGCAATATGGGCGCAGAGTAATAGAGTTTTAAGCCAGAAGGGGCCACCGGATCATCCAGTGACGTTCTGTAGAGCACAGGCCACCAAGTCCACCCTGCGCCCACGCACTAAACCCAACAACCGAAACAGACCCAAGTATTCCAGCCCACGGGAGACTTGGCTCTGATGTGCCACAGGCAGAGAACAGGAGGGCCTGAGGTGCACCAGTGCAGGGAAACGGCTACGTGAGATACACCCGGATAATCCTGGCACACGGCCCACACACACACGCTGCACAGGAAGGTGAACCCCCCCCCCCCCCCCCCCCCCCCCCACCGCCCCGGGAGGGGCCCCCCCCCCCCCCCCCAAGATCGCTGCCAATGTGACCTGGAGGGAAATTCCTTCCCGACCCTGAATCTGGTGATCGGTGAGCCCCTCAGTATGGGAACAAGAGCCCCTGAGAGAGAGAATGCCCAGGAACACCTCAAAGCCCTGGCCCACCCCACTCAGTGTCCCATCTCCAGCTATGGCCGGCCCTGCTGCTTCAGAGGAAGGAGATAAAAACCCCCGCCCAGAATGCCTTCGCATTAGCTCGCCCGCAGCAATCGCCCCGTGGGAATGCAATTAATCCCTCCAGCGCTTTGTGATCTCAAACGGCCCCCGGGCCAACAGCAGCACAACGAGCCCAATGCAGGAGCGCCCCCAAATGCGTCCTGAAGTCACAGGAGGTCTACCCTGTGGCACACATTTGCCCTGACCATTAGCACGGGGCTGAGGCTCTCTCCATCTTAGAGGCTGCTTGGATCCAGGCGTGCAGGGGGACCTGGCATCTGAGCCAGGCTGCACTACGGCATTAGGGCTCCGTCACTTGCAATCCGTGGGAGCCGAGGAGACACACAGGATCCTATCCTAGAAGAGGCTGGCTAAAGTCTGCTCCGTTGGATGCAAACAGGGCACTGCCAGGGTCCTGAGCTGAGCAAAGTTTGTTTAACCCTCACCTGTGCGGATACAATTTGGAAAATACACGAGCAGAAAGAAACAGAGGGAGAAAACGCACTCAAAAAAAAACCAACCCTGACCTCTCCCCCAAATAAGTCGCACAGCTGAGGTTGCTAATTGTAGCCCGGACAAGTCAGCACCTGCTGTTCAGCTTGTCTTTGTTTTTAATTGAAGATAATGTCGTGTTTGGAAAGAGAGCCTGACTGACGGGAAAGGATTTGCATGGGGAAGGAAGGACACCTGCAAACACAGGGTTGGTGAGCAGCCCCACCCAGAGCTAGAGAGATCCTCACTGTTAATGGCATGCAAATGAAAGCCAGTGCTAGTTTAATCCTTCGCCGCAGTCAGGCAGTACAATAACTCTCCCCGGCCTTTTGCAGCAATGGTATAGTCCATCTCCCAGCTGTCTTAGGCCTGGTCTACACTTGGCAGTTTTTCTAATATAACTATGTCAGTTAGGGAGGTGATTTTCTAGTTATGCTGGTACATCCCCTAGTTAGACCACTATAAAGGTGCCTTATCCCAATATAGTTATTCCCGTCCCATATGGGAGTAGCTTTAGTGGTATAAAATCCCTTTACACTGATGGAATTGCGCCCACACTCGGAGGATTTTACTGCTGTACCTATACCAACAGCTAAAGCCGTACAACTTCCTAGTGTAGACAAGCCATTAGTTTCTCAGCAACAGCTCTTGATTCAACTGTGGCTTGTTGAAAAACAAACCCAACAATAACTGGACCCGTATATTTTAAGCTTAAAGTTATCTGAGCAGATTTCAGCTTGTTCTCCATGGAAGGAAAAAAAGAGAGATTAAAAATGGTTCTGAGGCAAATATCTTCGAAGCAATGATTAAGCAGATCTGACTAAGAATGGCAATGGCAGATACACTAGGAAGGATACAAAAATGACAGGTGTTACTATCTCTCCTCATGCTTCAGGGCACAAGCTGATCGTTCTTAAGGGTCAGGATGAAAATTCAGTTGAATGTTGCACAGTTTCCAGCTGAAGTCTAGGGTTTTTTCCCCCTGCCTTTTAAACTTGTGGTACCAGAGAAAGGTACCTAGATTAGATGGAGTATTGGCCTGAGTATGGCAGTTCTTGTGCTGTTTAACCAAGATATTTTTGGACTGAGATCATCAAAGCCTCATCTGAGAATTACCCCTGAATGGTTTGTTAGAAATAATCATGCCCATTTACTTTACATGTGCAATCCTCTTCACAGAATGAGATCTGCTCCAGAACCTAGTTTTAAAAACTGATTTGCTGACGCTTAGATTGATAAATACCAACCTCACGAAAAGCTGTCAGGTTAAGGTTGCTCCAATGATTAACCCTCATTCTAACTGGCTAATAAGGGCCAGAGTGTAATATCCTTACACATACTGAGTAGTACCTTAATCCTTGAGTAGTCCCCATAAAATCAGTGGGACCCCTTGTGGAGCAAGGTGATACACCATGTGAGTAAAGGCAGCAACATTTATCCTTTAAACATTCAGAAGAAAGGAAATAACATCAGATATTTTCCATTATTCCAGCAGCTCGTGTAGCAAAATTAGTTAACAACACTACTGACATGTAACAGCCAACCTTTTGTGTTTCAGAATCAACCATAACTCTGACCCAGACGACATACTCATGAACATTTTCGCCTTATCTACTGCTAATAGCGCTATATTTTTGAGTTTGTACAGTACTTCTGGTGAATAATATTGTCTCCGTCAGCTTGTGCAGCATAAACAAAAAGATCTGATGAATAATGGTAAAAGTAACTTCATTCTTTTTAAGCTATTCTTTTTTAAACACAGACTATGTCTTTGAGATTGTGTTTAGATCTACATCTGTCTAAAGCTTCAAGTATGAAAACCAAACCAGAAACTTGGACCCTATAACCAAATAGATGAGTTACAGTGGCACAGACTGTGTCTTTGTGTCTTTACAGAGCCTAAAAGTCACATTGGATTATGTGGTAGGAAAATCATGCTCTAAGGGTCAGATCCGTTAGTGATGATTAGCCCTATCTGGCCTTGCTCTACGTTGGTTTTCACACCGAGAGCAGGGCACCATTTCTCTCCTTCTCTCTCCTTCTGTTGTTCTCTGTTATTGTTTCTAAGGCCTTGGGCCTCTATCACCCTGTTACAGTGCTGTATTCCTCTTTCCGAATAGTGCCACTCCCTCATTCTTAGCTGCCCGGATTGTATCTAAGTACTGTGTATCCACCCGTGCCCACCCCCTCAACACCAATGGCCTCCTGCTAATTTTCATATATCCCTACTCCTTTTATACCTATCGCCATGCAGCCTAGCTCGCCTGCTACAATCTAATTGGCTGGCTGAAGCTGTGGGAGGGGAAAGGATCAACTTGGGTCTCCACCCCGCCAGTCTTAAAGGACTGGCGGGGTGGAGACGGTGCTTCTCAAAATTCGATTCCACTGGAGAAATCTCAGCCTTCACGGGACGAGCAAAACAAAAGCTTTCCAGCAGAGCTTTTTTTCTTCCTCCCCAACCTTCCAGCTAGACGAGAGTGTGCATGCACATATACATACATACATACATTATTATAGCTTGTTTTAATTACATTAAAGCAAATGACTCGCTCCCCCTGTGGTTTATATCAGCTCTTTGGGTTTGTAATTTATCTTGGCACAGTCTAGACTGGAGCCACTTTGAAGCCGTTTCAAACAGGATGAGAACAAACAATTTTTCCAAAGTGGCTGGATTAAGAAAACTGGCCAGCCATTCATCTTCCAGGGAAGGACTGTGTCATGGCGGTGTCCATGCTGGAGTGATGCCAGCTCTCTCTACTGTCCTGGTAGGAAAAGGTCCTAATCCCGCCCCGGGAGAGGGGAAAAAAATCACGCTGTAGGCTGCCGACCATGAAAAGGTTTAGCACAGGGTGGATCCCGGGTGGCAAAGGGTCTGTGCCGTGAAGGACCTGGTTTATTGCGCATTGTTTACATTTAGTAATTTATTTCAGAGCACCAGAGAATAGATAGCTCTGCAAAGCAAGTTTGCACGGGTCAGCCACACAGAAAGCAGATCTCCACTCTGTGCAATAAGCTGGGTAAAAGGAGAAACCTGATTGGTCAGCTAAAGTTCTGAACCACGTGAGTATCCCTGTCCAGTGCAGAACCCCAATCTCTGGGCTGCCTTTCTCCATTTCTACAGTAGCCATCAGCGCAGTATTTAGGCACCAGACACACAACAAAGTGTCAGTCACCTTGTTTCTGGAAGTAGCTCCTATATTCATCACCCTGAGCATCATGCGGTTGGCCTGCAGACAGCATATATTCTGTAAAGCAGATCAAAAATTCTTTGCATGAGCTTTTCTAATAGAAAAATGGCCTTGTAAATAAAACACAACCAAACCTTTGTGCTAAACATTGTCAACATTATAGACATTTTCCCATTTCCCCCCTGAACATTCTCCAGGATATCCTTTTTATCAAAATCATTATCAATGTTTTTTATTTACCCCAAACTGCGTTTTCTTACAGAAAACTTAACTTTTTGGTAAACAGTAAAGGTTGATCACACTATTGAAAATGACTTTGGTTAAAAAAAATCATAGAACATTTAGCAAAAAAAGGGAAAACGGGTCCATTATGAACGTTGTGAAATGGAAACAACTTTGAACTTTCGAAATTCTTCATGAAATTGTAGTCCCCATTTTTTCAACCAGTTTTAATATTCTGTGGATGAAATCCTGCCCCTTTTGCTATGGGAATTGTGCCACTGACTTCAGGATTTACCTCAGTATCTCTCCTTTTCCCACTTTTCTTTCCTTTCTTTTTTCCCACTATGCCTTTTACCATCCTCTCTCTTAGGCAGAGCTCCCATCCAGTGAGATTCAAGCTTGTGTTGAAAATTGTGTTGAAAATTCAAACCAACAATGTCTTGAGAGGGTTCAAAATGGGATCAGATCGGTTCCCCCATCCCCAATGTGAGCCTCAGAATTATATGAAGGTTCTGCGTCTGTCACACCCACTCTGAGGGTTGTGCCTTATTCTGCAGGTGACCCCATTGAAAGCAGTGGGGCTACCTGGGCAGTGCTAAGTAGAACTGCAGGAAGAGAAATTTACAAAACACGCTCTTGACTCGATTTCCCCAAATTCAAAACCGAATTGAACGCCCCAAATTTGAAAAGTTCCAACCAGCTTGACCGTTGGCTAAAAAGTGTTGGGGGATAAGGTGAAAATTTCATTGAACATTTCCACGGTATTGGGGTCCCCCCCCAAAAAAAAATTTGATCCGCCCCTTTTTGCTGGCAAGACCTGAGGTCCAGATTCTGGGCTTCCCCTGTACTGGTGATGCCAAAGCGCCTAGAGCCGCACGAGGACACGTGCAAGAACATACCGCCCCACTCAGGGTTTGTGGGTGTCTGAGAGACTAACAGCTGTTGCATGGCTCACGGAGAAGCAGCTGCATTCAGGGCGTGGGCTTTCGGTTGGGTTTTCCCTTCAGCTTTCAATGGAACATACCACTGCACTGGCTGGCGGGGTGTGTGCTGAAGGAAAACCTGAGCTGAAACCAGGGAATCTCTTCTTTTTATTAAACAGGCATAGTTAGAGAAAGCTATCGTGGCTGTATAAGTCCTACTGCCCCGTGTGATTTGCTCATCCAAAGGACACCCCTCGGAAATCAAGGCTTGGGACAGGCCCAGGATTATAGACTTCGGTGTCTTTCAATTCTGGGTCTAACCTGTCCTGGTCTACAGTGACTGGAAGCTGTTATCACCTGGGCACTGATGGGCTATTGGCTTGAAGTCTGAGTCCAGCCCCTAATGGGCAGATGTCTGCATTACAAAAGAGGCAGCCGCACTGGGTGGTCCTCTGGGTGGTGGTCTCAGCAGAGAGGCCAGGGTCAGGCGGGGCCCTGGCATCTGACCAAACCTCTTGCCTCTACCAGGGCTCTTCCAGCGACACAAGTAGGGCAGTGACGGCAAAGCATGGCCGGCCTGCGCTGGACCTGAGTCCGAAAAAGCCCATCTCCGGGGCTGTCAATCTGAGCAGCATCATTGCTACTTAGAGCACAACAACCCAAAGAGAAGCAAACCCCCCCCCACCCCGAACAAATACCACAGCTGTCTGCCTGACACACATCATGCCCTGAGCAGCAGTACTCACATGGAAAAACATGCGGGTTCTATATTTTCCACCCAAACACTGTGTTTTAAATATTACAGCAGCACCATTTGCTCAGCGCAAGCCGCCCGAGTTCAGGATCAATCCTTCTCTTTATAAGCTGTAAATATTCTCTCCAAGCTAAAGTGTAGCCCGTAAAGGAGCTTGATCCCCCACAACTTGCCTGTGGTCTCCAATTAACCCCGGCAATAGGCAACCACATAAATGAGGGGGCGGGTATCCCTGGCAAGGAATTTATTTATTACAATGTTTTCAGTGAACTCAGCCATTTTAAAAAGCTACAGGGTTGCAAAAGGGCAAAGAGAAGGCCCGGTAAATATGAGTGAGCAATGCTGCCTGCTTTCCCTGAAACTGAAAGGCGCCCCCAGTGAAATCACCTATTTTTGTCCTGAGGAGCAGGTCCCCAAGCACACATGGCACGTTAGCCGCTGCACTGACCGTCACCCACATCCAGTGTTTTAGGATGAAATCACTAAGCGCGCTGGAAGTCAGTGGGAGGTTTGCCGCTGATCTCAATGGGCCAGGATTTAACTCACCATCTGCCCAGTTCCTCTATCCAACTGTGAAGCTCTAGCGGCATTTACTTTTCTTTTTAGTCCCTTCTTCCTTCCTGGCCAACTCCCTCTCTCACCTCTGGCAAGCTCTCTCTCTGGCCCCAATTCAGCAAAGCGCCGAAACACGGGCTTTGGGTCCAATCCAAAGCCCCCGGAAGTCAACGGGAAGTTTTGTATGCAATGGGCGTTGGATCAGGTCCCGGGTCCCATTAAAGCCAATGGAACTTTTGCACCTCCTTAAGTTCTCGGCTGAACAGGGACGGTTAGCCCCTTCCTCTCTTCCTGCCAAACTCCCTCCAGATTCTCTCTTTCACTTCTCTAAAGCAGGGGTAGGCAACCTATGGCACACGGGCTGAAGGCAGCACGCGAGCTGATTTTCAGTGGCACTCACACTGCCCGGGTCCTGGCCACCGATCCGGGGGGGCTCTGCATTTTAATTTAATTTTAAATAAAGCTTCTTAAACATTTTAAAAACCTTATTTACTTTACATACAACAATAGTTTAGTTATATATTATAGACTTATAGAAAGAGACCTTCTAAAAACATTAAAATGTATGACTGGCACACGAAATCTTAAATTAGAGTGCATAAATGAAGACTCGGCACACCACTTCTGAAAGGTTGCCGACCCCTGCTCTAAATGCTCTCTTTTCCTCTCCAACACCCCACTTCCTTCTCCTCTAGACCTCCCCTCTACTTTTCCTTCAGAGCTCCCCCTTCCCTCTAGATTCCTGACCCTTTCCTGGATGCTTCTCCCCAGGAGCAGCGGAAGTGCCCTAAAAGTGTGTGTGTGGGGGGGCCACAGGCACCCGAACCATGGCCCTACCCCCTGCGCCGCACGACCTGCCTGAGGCCCCGCTCCCACGCCGCCTCTTCCCCCCCGAGACCCCATCCCCTGCTTGTTCCTCTCTGCACCCTCCCCCCATTGCTCACCCTTATGGCCAGTAAAAAGTGGGGGCCCCCCATGCCCCTCCTGTTCCAGTGCCCCCTTCCTCTCCCTCCAGCCCAAACTTTCCTGCACCAACCCTATCCTGTGGCTCAAAGCCATAACTTCTCAGATTATAGAATCATAGAATATCAGGGTTGGAAGGGACCTCAGGAGGTCATCTAGTCCAATCCCCTGCTCAAAGCAGGACCAATCCCCAACTAAATCATCCCAGCCAGGGCTTTGTCAGGCTGGGCCTTAAAAACCTCTAAGGATGGCGATTCCACCACCTCCCTAGGTAACCCATTCCAGATTCCAGTCCGTCACCACCCTCCTAGTGAAATGTGTGTGTGTGTGTGTGTGTGTTTCGGATGCCTTTGTGTCAGGTATTCTGCTCCTGGTAACAGCAGAGCGAGTCGGGCCAGTAAACAGTATGTAAAAGGTGGTACTGAGGAATGTTTTCATGCAGCTACGAGGCTGAAGCAATGGCAGGACAGGGATGCTGGTGTGCTGAGATCACTATCACACCGAGCAATATTACAGCTCATCGGTCTGTCTGTTTCCATCTGCTGTTTCTTGTCTTATTCTTAGATTGGAAGCTCTTTGGGGCAGGGACCGTCTTTTTGTTCTGCGTTTGTGCAGCGCCTGGCACATTGGGGCCCTGCTCCCTGGCTGAAAGGTTGCTCCTGTCTGCATGTTCATTTGTTCGTTCATTCATTCACTGTTTCTCCCTTTGCAGTGGAAAGTTTTAAGGAGGATTGTTCGGGAGGATTTTATTCTGCTGCCCGTCACTGTGGCATCTGAGCCTCTTTCAAGTAAAATCAATAGCAAAGTCCTTAATGGGCTTCCTGAGGCTCTATCACTGCTCCCTTTTCAAGGTTCAGCTCTACTTGGGATAGGGTTAATTTTGGATACAGGACAGCTGAAGACAAGGGTCTTGTCTTCTCTGTGGGTATTTTGGCAGTCTCTGAAGGTGCTGAGCCCAGCCAGATATCACAACACCAGCCCCTTCCTAATTGTCATTGTATACTAGCCGGTCTCCGTCTGTGTGTCATGTCAAGCACTGAAGATTGTATCTGAAGGGAAAGCAGTTCTAGTAGATTCAGTATCTGGTTTAACAGGTGGGTTTCATTATCTGTGGCCTGTCTGATTCTTGAGATAAACTCCCACCCACGTGCCTCCACTAACAGGCCTGCTTTTACCTTTAAAACACCGGCTAGCACTGGCATAGCTCTTTTCACCCACAGAGCCCCAAGTACTGCGCAAAGGAGGTCAACAGCGTCATCACCAGTTTGCAGCTGGGGAAACTGAGGCACAGAGCAGTGCTGTGACTTGCTCACGGTCACCCCGCCGGCCAGCGACAGAGCTTGGAATAGAACCCAGGTCCCAGTCCAGTGCTCAGTCTACTATGCCCCACGGCCCTCCTTCACTGGCAATCCCCTCTGGCCTTGGAATCTCTGATCTGTAAACTGGAGGAAGGGTTCCGATAGGCAGGAATATCAGGGGGTTGGACTAGATGACCTCCTGAGGTCCCTTCCAACCCTGCTATTCTATGATTCTATTTCCAGCGTAAGACCCCAGCTCATTGCTTTAAGAGTTTACAAACCCATCGACACGTATCGCACAGCAACAGCAAAGGGCACAGATGACATTGTTTCGTAGCTTGAAACCCAGTATGTGCTTTCACTTTGCTGTTCCGCTTTCTGGCTGCAGCTTTGCTATGTTCCATCCTGGCGGATGATTACAATCCTTAAAAGTTACTAATGGTGGCACTCCAGGCAAACACAGGCAGCGTGCGCTGTCACCTGGAGACACCATGATAAATAATGTCTTAGCCCTGGTGGTGGAATTTTTCCATGCAGCAGGAGGCAGAGGGTGGGGAAGAGGTGCATTTACGAATCCCATTGCATTATGTGTTCTTAGTCAAGTCCCCGCTTTCTCCTTGCCCGCATTCTGGAGGTGCTTCTTTCCAGTGGAGCAGCTGTTTTCTGTCACAGCACAGTCAGGAAGGAGACGGCTGCATGGGGGCGGGGGGAGAAGGAAGGTGTTTGTACATTGCAGAGGAGTTATGTTTATTGCTTGCTACCAACTCTGCACTTTGCTTAACAGGAAAGCGTCAAAACGGCAATAATTCAAAGTCGAAACTCCCCGGACAAGGTGGTAGCCAACAACACTGGGTTTATAGACGTTGGCGTGGACTTTTGTTACTCCTCACTTCAAGGGCTTTGCTTGCAGTTCTCTTATGGGAAAAGATATATGCTTATGGCACCCATTAAAATAAAAGAAATAGATTTAATTTGCAAGGGTGGGGTTACACTTATCCAGGTGTCTCTGGACATTAAAGGCAAGAAGGAACCCTGCTCTGACATTTCACCAGAGGCGCTGTCTTTCTGAGTTG
Organism: Trachemys scripta elegans; assembly: GCF_013100865.1. Lineage (NCBI taxonomy): Eukaryota > Metazoa > Chordata > Testudines > Emydidae > Trachemys > Trachemys scripta. The sequence goes on from NC_048305.1 coordinate 4,248,255, forward strand.
CCGGAGGGGGACAGGGGGGGTTGCCCTGCCCCCATTCTAGCCCTTCCCCCAAGCCCTATCCCCGCCCTGCCTTTTCCCACCCCATTCTGCCCCCTCCCTCGAGCACATCCCACTTTCACTCCTCCCTCTCCCTCCCCAGCGCCTCCTGCACGTGGCTGAACAGCGGATCCGCGGTGGACAGGAAGCGCTAGGAGGGAGGGGGAGGAGCTGATAGGCGGGGCCGTCAGCAGGCAGGAGGTGCTGCGGGGGGTCTGGGGGAGGAGCTGCCAATGGGTGTGAATTCTAATTATGGCAGATGTTGGCCTCAGTTTCCCCAGCGGGGATAATAATTCTGATTTACCTCACAGTGGTCTGAGGTGAGTCATGAAGATTGGAGCCAGAATCCAAATGTCTCTGAAGCTGGGTTGGGTTGGATTCAGCGTTCTGGTTGAGCCCTTGGTTAGAGAGAGGGATGAGGTCAGAAGCAGTAGCCGAACCACTCCAAAGCTTGGTGGGAGCTGAAGGCACAGGTCTAGTTTAGGTCCAGATCCATCTCTGCAACAGAACCGCCAGGAATGGGCACTAGGAGCAATATTAGTAGCAATGGGGTTATCCTAGTTGCATTTCCTACCTTGCTGTCCTTTCGTGCTTCTCTGCCGTTCCTTAACCCTTTCACCTGCCTCTAGGAGAATCCCTGACAGCAGCTTCTTGGGCGTCACTGGTGCAAGGTGAGCAGCAGCGGGGGTGATAAACAGCCTGCAGCCAGTAATGCTGCTCGGGTTCATCCCTTTCTGGCCTTCACTAGTGCCGCTCTCTGATGTGCAGCAGGTTGAGTGATGGCTCGGGGTGGAAGGGCCTAGCATTGCCCTGTAAGTCAGACAACAATCCCCTTCGTGGAACCACCGCCCTTTCCGCTCGGCACAGTAGCAGCTCCATGCACTGGGGGGAGCACGCTCAGCACCCCTGCTCAGGCCGTCACTAACATACATCTCGGCTCGTTTGTTCACCTCCGGGCAGCCCGATGACAGCGCTCCCCTCTGCTACCAGCTGCAAAAACCTGGCAGCTGATTTAGGAGAGCTCCCGGGGCCCAAAATGTAAACCGTTTTTCACCAGGAATGCATAAGCAAGCCATAAAATAAGAGATTTGGGTCTGGTCACATGGGACAGGCCTCCCATAAAATTGAAGCATTGATCTCTATTTTAGTGAACAGCCTCTAAGATGTCTAGATGATTGAAGACCTGAGCTTTAACAAACTCTGTAATCTCCCGCCATACATCTGAAGTGGCATGTTTGAAGTCGGAGGATGAGTTATTTATATTATTTATATAATAAGCGGTGAAAGGACATTTGTCAAAACTAAAACGCCAATGGCATATATTGCTCATGGACAAACAAAAAAAACACATGTGTGTAGCGATGCTAGGTGTGAAGCAGACGTGCGCTAATGCTGCATATCACCCCTCTGAATAGACATACAGGTATCGAGAATCACTACATTGGCCTGTATAATATCCAATTCCCCCACAAAAAACAAAGTTCAAGTTATTTTCTCACAGCACGAACATTAAGGAACAAAGGGATTATAAATTAAGGCGACTGTCGGAAGACAGAATCCTGGGCTAGTTGGCCCATCGGTCTGACCCAGGGGTGGCTGGCCTTGTGTTCTTATGCCCAGCAACCCCACCCAACACAATACCAGACTCCAAGCATGAACCCAACCCATCACAAAACTTCACCACACTAGCACCCGGGCCTAAGCCACTCAACTTCCAGTCACACAGCACAGAATGGAATGCAAATTCCTCTCTCCCATAACCCACTGGGGTTATGCCAGGGATTCATTTGGTCTGTTACATGCAGACTATTTGGTGGTGTTGGGGGAGCTACACATTTTTATGGCCGTGACTTTGAGATGGCCACATTATTCATGCACGGCAGAGTCACAGCTAAGTGGCAGGGAAACATTTTCAAAGGTGCCTAAGTGATTTCGCAGCCATTTTAAAAAGCAATTCAGGTGCTTAGGAACCTAAGTGTACTAAGTCCGTAGGACTTCAGCTCCAAAGTCATTTACAAAGTGATCGACATAGATATCCATTCTGTGAGTGTCTGTACAGCGCCTTGCACAATGGAGTCCTCCAGCTGCATAGCTAGGGCCCCTAGGCGCGATGGTAATAAACACATAAACAATACGTGAAAATGTTCCTCTAGGCTATTTATTCCAGTTCACTCCACATTATAGTGCGAGTTAAAGCTGACAGCTTTAATGAGAATCCCAACTTTCAATCATCTATAACTTTCTCCGAAATGTTCCTTTTGGACCAAAATGGCCCCTTTTTTTCACCTCAGCTGTACAGCAATTTTTTTATTTTTATTTTTTTAAATTTTGATCAAATCCAATCAACCATTTTTGAACTGTCTGAGGCTGGGGAAAAACAAACCAAAGCGCCATCAGTTCATGGGACTACCAGACAAATGCATTGCCATGTTTTTTTCATACACAGCTAACTCAAAAGCCATAGGGCCAGGGAACTTGTCTTTTGCATCGCTCTCGGATAGGTGCAGACAGCTAGCACGCTGAGGATATATAAAAAGGGTCTGGGCTTGCACTCCCTTAGGTAAGTGGTCCTTACTCACATGGTACCCCACTGACTTCAAGAATCAAGACCCCAAAGGCTATGTTCAGACAGTGTCCCAACTCAGAACATTTTTAAGAGCCTTGTCATGTTCACCACAGGTACTATCTGCTGATCTGACTGTTCCTTGTTCGAAGGAACTGATGCCTGGTCTAGGCAGCTGTGGGATCGTTGCTAATTACATGCCTTAGCGGATCCCTAGCTTCTTGCACTGTCCAGTATGCGCATAGTGTGCCAGATGACAATACCTGTTTTCCCTTCGCTTATGAAATTCACTCAGAAAGGTATCGCCCACTGATTTATCACGTACCGTAGCTGAGTCTCTGTTTGAGATTTGCTGAGCTCTGTTTCGGTAAGGCAGACTCTTTTCCTACCCAGCCCGGTGCTTGTCAGCAAGCGTCTGGGACTGTCTTTAGCCACAGTTGTATTCAGTTATAAAGTATCAGTGAAGTGTAATTAAAGAGGCATGACTGTATCTCTTCAAGCTTGAGTCTTTCTGGTTTTTCCAAAACTCCAGGCAGCAGGGGCGTAACTACAGCTCATGGAAAAATAGAAAACGACTCTTAGGAATTCAGAAGTGTTTTTTCCACTCTGTCGTGTTTTGCAATGGGTTGATTTTGTTTGTTTGTTTGTTTACTGAACTTGTGGGTGGATTGCTGAAACTGGAAATGTTCTAGTTTGAAAAGCAACAACAACAAAACCCACCATGTGGTTTGCCTGGCCAATCAAAACGAGCAGTGTCAAAAAACAAAAACGGGAACACATTTAGAAGAACAATGCAGAAGCTGAACGTTTTCTAAAAGTCATGTTGATATTTATAGTAACAAACTCTACGGCCACTGTTGGAACCAAGGAACTCAGGCTATTTGGCTTAATCAAAGAGAAGGTTAAGAGGGAACTTGATCATAGTCTACAAGTGCCTCCACATGAGAGAATGTCTCTCATGCCAGAGGGCACTTTACTGTAGCAGAAAAAGGAATAACAGAGCCCAGCAGTTGAAGTCAGTAAAATTCAAATAGGAAATTACGCACATTTTTTAACAATAAAGGTAATTAACCACTGGCACAACTTACAAAGGGATGTGGTAAATTCTCTATCACTTGATGTAAGATTGGATGGCTCTTTCTAGAAGATGAACTCTAGCTCAGTCACAAGTTATTGGACTTGACGCAAGAATTATTAGGTGAAATTTTCTGTCCCGTATTATACAGGAGTTCAGACTAGATGCTCACAATAGTCCCTCGTGGTCCTAAAAATATATGAATCTATGAACTCGTGATAATGCTACGTTTTATCAAAGCTTAGGAATGTCAACGAAATAGCGACTAGCGCTGGTCAAAAGTTTCCCATCAATTTTGATGGCAAATTGCACTTTTGACTAAATTAAAATGTTTGTGGAGAGCATCGACTTTCCTCGAAACATTTTTATGTCTCATTGCAAATCAGTTTGCTGTTGTTGCTGTTGTTTCGGCAGTGTCAGCCGAAAAATCTGGTTTTGGTTGGGGAAAATGGAAAGCATTTCATTTCGAAGAAAAATCAACATTTTCCATTAAAAAAACATGACAATTTCCAACCACCCTATTAGCAACTAATTGTTAAAATACATTGAGGCTGAGCAAATGAGGTAATATATGCATAGTTACTAGTATGTTTTTAACAACTAATAGCCAGTCGGTTGCAGCAAAATTAAAGACGCTCTCTCCTATAAATAGAGGGTGGAAAGGCCTGGGCCATTCTGATTAAGCCCAATGGAAGCTCTGTGTTTAAAACGCCTGCCCACTTAAGGAAGGCTCAACACTTGAACAAGCAGTGAAGCATATTTTAAATGCTTAGGACCAGATTCTGGTTGCATAGTTCCATGGATCTCACTCCAGAGAACTCCCACCGCAGTGCGTACGGTTACTCTGCATTGTCCCGGAGTAAAGGAGCTCAGCGTCTGGCTCGGTTTTGTTTTGAAGAGCTGCCCAGAAAACGACAGGACTTCCCAAAATAGCTGATTGTAACTCGGCCAAATCCCAATGTACGCGGCTCCTCCCACTCGGCCGCTGGCAGCGCCTTTGGGCTTCGCTGAATGCCAGTGCTTTCAGGGGCACGGCCAGCCACGGCCGTGTCTGCCTGTGTGATGCTGGGACATGTCAGCAGCGTGACATCGGCTTGGCCGATGTCACATGCCTCGTCCCTTACAGAGGCATTGGCTTAACTGGCCTGTTGGCGCTAACCATGATGCTGCCAGCCCCAGCAAGAGGGGCAGGGAGGAGGCAGGCACAGCTAGACTGGAATGGCCTCCTTTGTGCCCGCTCCTGCTCCCTCTGGCTGAGTGCGGTGTTTTCCTCCAGCCGGGGAGGCAGAGTGGAGGTCAGTGTGACAGCAGTTAGCTTTGGAGAACAGGGCCGGGGGGTCTGTTTTTTCTCAGGGATGGAGCTCTGGAGTGGGAACGACAGGGGAAGGCTGGGGAACGGGGGACGCCGAGCAAGGCGGCCCAATGGCTGGCTCCTACCAGATCCCTTGGCAGGCTAGTGAAGGAGGCCCTGGCACCAGCCTGGTGATTAGGAAAGGAGGGGGAGGGGGCGAGCAGGCGGGGCGGGGGAGGGAGAACTTGATAATGATCACAGTAGGAATCGCTCTTTCAAAGAGGGGTTTAAACAATACCACTGGAAAAGGGAGTAATTAAGTAGGTGCCTCTTAAGAGAAAGATTAAATGTACGGCCTGATAAGGGTGTAGGAAGGTATTCCCCCCCACACACCCCTCCTAATTACCAGATAGGATATCTCACAGTCACAGGCTCAGGGGCTGATCCTGAGTGGTGCTGGACACTACCAGCTCCCATTGGCGTCCAAAGCCACCCAGTGCGGGGACTTGATGCTCAGAATGAGGCCCTTAAATCGTCTCTTTACTGCTGCTTCCTTCTCAGGATTCCTCGAAGGAAGGTGGCGCGGCAAAGCTACAATGAACGACAAGCGTTTCACCCCATTGGGAAATTGTTAGGACGGAGATTTGCAGGGGTTATAGCATCGCTTTAATAACGCTGGTTTTAATGAGACAGAGCGTGTGTTTGTGTGTGTGTGTTTTCAAGATGCCCGTGAAGTTCTCTATTCCAGGGAGACTGTTCCAGTTCACCATTTAGCTTTCTAAATGACAGTATTGCCAACCCTCCTGATTGTATCACAACTCCCTGATATTTGGTGTTTTTCTTAAAGCCCCAGCTCCTGGACTCATGTGATTATGGGAGAACCTCATCTTTCTTTTTTTTTTTTAAAGCAATTTATTATTAATTTTTTTAAAATCTCATGATTGGTAAGTCAATTTTGTGAGTTTTGGTGGCCTGACTCATGATTTTTTCCTTAAATATGACAAAAATACAGCAAAGCTCCGTGCATTTAAAGGGCCAGATTCTCATGCTCTCAGTGCGGGCTGACCTTATTATACTATTCGGGCGCATCAATCATTCTGGGGACTGTAGGTCACCTGAACTCTGTTAAAATGGCAATCTGAGAAGCTTTAAATCCCTTTATTTTACTATGCTAATAGCCGAAAATGATTTCTGACAAGGCTGCAGCTCTAATCAATGTTTTAGTTGTTTAAAATGTTTGGAAACTTAAAAACCATATTCTAGGCCCCTATTATTTAGAAAATCCCCTACAGATGGACGGCATTGACCCACAAGCAATTATTTTCCTCTGCTCTCATGGGTTAATGAGATCATCAGAAGTCCGTTTTGGAATTATTTCCTTGCCGTTCTCTGCAGCAGCTCTCTCCTTCTATAACCCCAGGCTACACTAATATTAAAACCTTTGCAACCGCTGAAGGGATTGGGGACAACTGCACAGTTTGTTACGATGCAAAGCACTATGGAGCAGAAGGCAGACAACTGTTTCTGGCAACCCAGAAGGTGGTTATCAGCAGCTGGGACAGGGTAAAGAAGGTGTCGGGTCTTTTCTTTGAATGTGTTTGGATGAACGTGGTGGTTCTGAAAGTGAAGAACTCAGAGTGCTGGCTGGAGTCAAACCGAGCATGGGCTCCCCCAACCCAACGCTAGCAACACACCTCGATCCAGGCCTGCTGCTGAGCCGGTGTCGGAGCTGGTTTTGGTGCAGTGGATGAGACTGAGATAAGCGAAACTCACTTCATCCTAAATCAGATTGGAACGTGAGCTGCTAGCAGAAAACAGCTAGTAATTTGAGAGACAGGAGGAGAGATTAATAAGACTGGGACTTTTCAACTTGGAAAAGAGATGACTAAGGGGGGATATGATTGTGGTCTATAAAATCATGACTGGTGTGGAGAAAGTAAATAAGGAAGTGCTATTTACGCCTTATAACACAAGAACTAGGGGCCACCATGTGAAATTAATAGGCAGCAGGTTTAAAACAAACAAAAGGAAGTATTTCTTCACACAAGGCACAATCAACCTGTGGAACTCCTTGCCAGAGGATGTTGTGAAGGCCAAGACTATAACAGGGTTCAAAAAAGAACTAGATAAATTCATGGAGGATAGGTCCATCAATGGAGGATAGGTCCTTCAATGGCTATTAGCCAGGATGGGCAGGGATGGTGTCCCTAGCCTCTGTTTTCCAGAAGCTGGGAATGGGCGACAGGGGATGGATCACTTGATGATTCCCTGTTCTGTTCATTCCTTCTGAGGCACCTACCATTGTCCACTGTCGGAAGACCGGATACTGGGCTAGATGGACCATTGGTCTGGCCCAGTCTGGCCGTTCTTATGTTCTTAATTTACAGGCTGATCCTGTACCCATTTAAGTCAATGGCAAAGCTCCCATTTACTCCAATGGCAAAAGCAGGCCTACCACCAACTGTATGTTATTGTGCCACCTACCGTCCCCTGCCCAGCCTCCTGCTCCCTCAGCAACAGATCTCCAGTTGTTTACATTTCTTTCTATTACTACGCAGCTGGGAGTCCTGCTAGAAGCAGAAGGTAATGCACACTCAGTTCACTGGCCTGTCCATAGCAGAGAGTGGCTTAGGTCAGCACCCTTATCAGCAGCAGAACCCTAATTACTGTACTAAAGTATAATACTCCAGACTCAGCTGGTACCTTAGGGGAATGATTCCCTTAGACAGAAGCTGTTATTGTCCAGATTTGGGGGGGAGGGAGGTTGAAATCTTACAAACACAAGTCTATCCTCAAAGGGAATTTCATTCTCTGCAGCTTCCCTAGACAAAGACACATTTCTCTGTTTGGGTTTGTGGCTGGAGCTGGCTGCAGAAAGGGCCTTTCTTACCTCTGGAATTAACGGACTGGCTTGCTGCTGCTGCTGCCTTTCGATAATGAATGAATTGTGGCTAGAAATGAGTCCGCTCATGGCTGTGTGGGAGCAGGGCGGGAGAAGCTAAACTATTTTCGATATGGGCTGATGATTTGGTGGGGGTCAGGGCCTGTTTCATAAGTGCTGGCAACTGACTTTTAAAGTAGGAAACACGAACAATATTTTTGCACTTCTAGAGCACTTCTCATTGCAAGAATCGAAGCCCTCGGGCACACCCAGGTGCAGAGAGATTAAGTGTCTTGGGCCTGATCCTGCACCCTGCTCTTGGAGCTCATGAAGAGACCTGTTGACTCCAGTGCAGGATCAGGGCTTTGCACAAGATCCCAAATTTCCCATTGTTGCTCTCCCTGGGTCAGCTCCACCAGTGGGAATGCTAGTCCAGGAGAGGTGTAACGGTCTCGCCGCGGTGGTATGACCTAGCACAGATGGCACGAGACTCAGGAGACTGGGGTTTCTATTTCTGGCTCTGTCGCTCACGACGGTATGACCACGGGCCCATCACTGTGATTCTCCGTGCCTCAGTTTCCCTTCCCAGACTTTGTTTGTGTAGCCCGTAAGCTCTGCAGAGCAGGGACTAACTCTCATTCTCTGCACACACAGTACCCTGCACAATAGGGTCACAGTCTTGGCTGGGGCCTCTGGGTGCCATTTGTTACCCAATTAATAAACAATAGCACAGGCTGGGCTCCAGGCAGAGGCTAAGGTTTGAAGCACGACGGCGTTCGACCCTGCTCACAGCAGGTCTGCGTGACCTGGAGCTTAAAATGCAGGCAGCAACCGGCACCGTCTTGCACCCGCCCTCCCGCCAGTGCGACTGATCTGAAGAGCGGACTGTTGACACGACCAGCTTGGGGACGTGCCACAGGCTGAAATGGGTTTGCACGAGCTTCTTGGCAAATGTCTGTGAACAACAGAAACGTTCGCAGGAATCAGGATCAGTTTGTGAGTGATTCACCTACTTTTATATATATAAGTATTTTAAAGGGCTAAATTCATTGGATGATTTCTTAGCAGCCAGTGCTGAACCAGTTCCCCTGGCACTCAGACAGCGTGCCTCACGGACTGGGCAGCAATTGCCGAGACAAGCAAACGAGAGGAAATTGTGTTACTTTTTGGCCTGAGATGCTCAAATTGCTCCTTATCGGCAACCCATTTTGAGAAAGCAGAACACTGCCTGGCTCCCATTGAGGTCAATAGCAAATCTCCCATTGACCTCTCTGGGTGCCCGATCAAGCCCTACTATGTTACAGTAATCAGTGATTTAAAGAAGCAATCTGACCATATGTAGCTCGTTACGACAATGGAATCAGTGACTTTAACGAGCTCCTGCCCCAAGTGGATTACTGCGCCCACTCATCCATAGTTCATTAGAGCCTTAGACAGGGAATCCAAGAGAAGCCACAAAATAGGATCTCCTAATCTCGCCTAAGCAGGAGCAGCCCTGTTATAAGGGAAAAAACTTTTAAAAATCCCGGGGAAGTGAATAAATCTTGGTCGCACTAAAAGGTAATGAAAGCAGATCTGTTAAAGACATAGAACTGCTAAATGGATGCATTTTCCATGTGCCACAGTGACCCAGATTTCACAGAAGAGCAGCATTCTCTTAGATGAAGTGGTTAAAGGAACAGAGGTTTGGGTTTTCCCCCTTCATGTTTCTAACAGCATTCTCGGGATTTCTGGGAGAAAAATAAAATAAACAGTCTAGGAGAATGACTCAGGCAGACCTGCTGTGACAAGAGAGATTGGAACAGGTCAAACCACAGCCTTCAGCAGGGTATCTCTAGCCTTTCTACAGCCTCAGGTGGCTTCTCAATGTCAGGACTCTCACCCTCCTGAATTCTGGGTTTGAAAGCACATTTATTTATGCAGAGGCATGTAGTATCTGAATACCAAGAAAACATTAATGAGTCGATCCTCACAACGCTCCTGTGAGGTTGGGAAGGATTAATATTCCCATTGTAGAGACGGGGAAACTGAGATGCACAGGGCCTGATCCAAAACCCATTAACGTCAGTGGAAGTCTTTGCATAGACTTCAATAGGATTTGGATCAGGTGCTAAGTGACATGTCTAAGGTCACACAAGGAGTCGGTGTCAAAGCCAGGGATGCAATCCAGATCTCTCCTGAGTCCCAGCCCAGTGTCTTAATCATGAGACCATCCTTCTTTTCATGGACTGTTGCTGCTTAATTTTCCAACCACTATATGCACAAATGCACCCAACATTTTCTTGATTGTGTGGCCAAAAGGAAAGCCTGGGTAATCCCTCATGCAAACAGTAGGTTCGATAGACTCAGAACCTGCCATTTGCATGAGCAATCACCCATCCTGTGATAACTGCACATGCAAACGAGAGCTCTGATGTCCTTTCAATTAAAAACACACCATTTACAGAATCAAGCCTCTCTTCAAATAACCGCGGGTCACTTGTCATTGGTTAAAGACGTATTGATTGGATTGCTTCTTTTAATTATCAAGGGGAGCTAAGCTTCTGCAGAAAAGGCGCGTCCATGATCCCTGCACCCAGCGGAACAGAGACACTGCATTTTAAAATGCAGCCTCAAATAATTTAATCTCTGTGGACCAATGTGCTTAGCTGCGCACAGACATATCTCTATATCCCCCTCACATGCGCACTGTAGATAAATCCCTTCAGAGCTTGCTCTCCCATGTCAAAGTCTATCTATCTGCTCCCAATTGGCTGGAGCAGGGTTTTCTGCTAGTGTGGGGTTTGAGCGCTGGAAAGCCTGAGTGCTAATCACACCTCTGCTACTGACTCACTATATGACCTTGAGCAAATCCCTTCACATCTCTCTCCTTCTCTGCTTCACTTTCCCCATCTGTACAATGGAGACAATGATATTTACTTCCCTGCCCTCAGGGGCTTTACAAGGATTAATTATGCAGTGCTTTGAGCGTGGGAAGGGCTATATTTTTCTAAGCAGTCTTATTACTGAGCAAATTGAGGGAGCCCTTCTCATTCATGAGCTGAGTGCATGGCCTCTGCAGCTCTATCGCGACCCCCGCCAGCCTGAGACTGGGAATGAAATTCAAACCTAGGTCCTTCTCATGGCCATGACGCCCACTGGCCCGGCAGGCTGCCTCGCTTTAAAGCAGTTTGAATTGGATTCTTCCCCAGCCCCCGAGCTTGGGAACAGCTCGGCGCATCAAACGGCAGTGCGACCATGTGTGAGCTGCTGGGAGACTGCCCACGCTAGCCTGTGGATTGCAGAAGACAGCCTGCGAGGGAAGTAGACGACAGACGCAGAGATACACGCATTGCCAGAGAGGCAAGAGGAGTGAAATGACCAAAGAATTCATCAGGAAGTATAAATCACTCCGGCCCTGATCCAGGAAAGCACATACTTCACTTTAAGCAGGGGAGTCATCTCACTGAAGCCAATACCAATGGGATTACGCATGTGCTTAAGTGCTTTGGTGGATCAAGGCCTTAAAGCTTTTTCAATCCCCCTGAACATCTGGACACTGACCATCCAACTCATTCCTTCGTTCCTTCCACAGGCAATTGGGTTATCTAAAGGGGAAGGAAATCTACAGCTGAGTTGGTCCTAAAGTGCAGCTTCAATAAACCCTCATTCTTCAGATTTCCCATGGGACAGTTTGAGGCTATGTGGTGTGGTATAAAAGAATGTCCAGTGATGGACATGGCTTGATGAGACACCTCTGAACGCAACAGCTCTGCTCTGGGAGCCGGAGCCAAAGCCACGCTGCTTCCTGGGGGGTCAGGGTCATTCTGAAATATCCCACTGCCCAAAGAACAGCAAACTCACGAGTCAGCTTCCAGCACCTTGTTTCAGGTAAGAGATTAAAATACTCAGCTCACCTGTGAGTCAGCAGCTCTCCCTGTCTTCAGCAGTATCAGCCCGATCATCAAATTGTTCCCTATGCGTCCAAGAGACTGTTTTAAATATTTGCGTTTAGCATTCACCCTGCTGGAAAGCGTAAAAGGCTCGAGTTCCAGGAAAAGGTACAGTCTGATGGCCAGACCATACACAGCCAGCCAGTCACCTAAGGCAGCGCAACATAAAGCAAGCCCCCTGGAGAGAGAAAGAAACAAAGAGGGAAATAACTGGAAGAGGAACGGTGAGAAAAACTGTGTGTGTCTCTGCAGGGGACTGCGTTAAAGACACAGAGGTTGGTGCGGAGCAGTTGTCCCTCTGCTTTCTTTTTCCAGCTAGAAAACTGCAGTAACTTCAAAAGGTCTGACCCAGCATCCGCTGGCGTCAATGGGCTTTGGATTGGGCCCTTAGAGGCAGATTTTTATAGGTATTTAGGTGCCCAATTCCCATTGAAATCATGGGGAGTTAGGTGCATGCGTACTTTTATAAATCTCTCCCTTAGTTCCTTGCTAGCCGATCACAGTGTTCACAAGGGGCACAAGTTGGCAACTACTGCATATGGTGGAGGGGATGGCTTTTGTGATGTGCTCACCTGTCCACTGGACACTATACAGACAACATAGGGACTGCTGGTCTGGCTCATTCCTCTGGTCCATCTAGTTCAGTAGCTTGCCTCTGTCAGTGGCCTGTTCAGGTGTTTCTTTCTAACCCTAGGGAGCTAGTGCTTGCTTGAAGCCTCCCTGAAGCTGGGAGAGTTACAGTCTTTAGAAATCTCATCCTAGGCAACAGCGGGTGTTCTGATTCTTCGTTTGTTTTAAACTGCGGCAAACCCAGGAGACTCTGGCCCCACCAGCTCATAAGGGCCAGATTTGCCACCTGCAGGAGCAATATCTAGAAAAAGCCCCCCTGACAATCATATGAACAGCCAGCTCAGATGACATTGGAACGGTCTCTCTCCAGGCACTGACAATGGACATCTGTCTATTTTCAGGGCAGTAATGTACGGGCAAACGATCCCCTCATGCGTCTCCCTCAGACTGAAGACGTATAGTGAGGTCAGCGGGACTGCTCAGATGAGTAAGATACCAGGATTTGTCCCCCTGCCAGGAATCATCTCTCTTTGCATCAATCTTATAGCACTGAGAAAAATCCAACCCCAGAGTCAGTTTCCAGTTAGGGCCCCAGCTCTGCACTGAACGCAACATTTAGGCATCCAGGGAGCCATGCTTGGCACTCGTGAGGATTTGAATGGCCATACTGGGCTGTTTGGGGCACCATCAGTTTGCAGGGCAGTTTACGGATTACTCCTGTGCTTGGCTTTCTCCCGTGGGTATGTTACAATGTCATATGTGCTGTACTGGATAATGCTGCGATACATCTGTCTGCTGCTTATCACTCACATCCTGCATCAGCATGTGGTACCTGGGATATACTGCTGAGGAAAGCTCTCGGTGAATGCCGTATACTGGTGAGCACACACCCTGGAGTCTGACAATTACCCCTGGAGATGGTCCTATAGAATAAATGCTTTTCATCCTGATATTTCCAAGCAGGCGTTGGTACCTCTGGAAAAACACAGACTTGTGTAGACTCCAGGCTAAGAGAAATGTTTGACAGAGAAGCAAACGTATTCCAAACATGGTTTGATTCATGTTTTAAAGTCTAACTTGCAAACATACTTCCGCAGCTCAAACATCAATCACTGGAAATATGTTCTTATAAACAAAGCAATACAGACTGTCTCTTCCACCGATACCATATGCAGGTCATTGGGTAGCACCCCAGGAAAACAGCTTTCAGGCACCACCAGATCTGAATAAAAGCCTTACCAAAAAAATAAGAAACCCAGGTAGTTTGAAAAAGGGGGCTGGAAACAGAGCAACATTAGGACCCAGAAAGACTAGCACCTCGCTTTCCTAGAGAAAGAGAATCTGCCATCTAAAACGGGGTGCATTTGCATTGCAGCTACCTTCACTGAGTTGACCTGATGGTGCTGCAAGCATAGGTCTGAGGGGCGACTGTAATCTACAGAATGAGGCAGTGGCCAGCATTACCCTGATCTGTTACTGAATCACCTACCAAAAAACACAGAGTCCAAGGCTGTCTCCCAGAGCTGGGTCTCTGCAGTTAACTTACTGAGATGACAAGTTCTGGGCAACATTTTTCTTAGCATGGAGAACTTTTAAATGTCACTGGCTGTGTTTCCTGATCCTTACCTGATTAGAGGATGGAAAACAAGAAGGAAGTGGCTTTTATCTTCCAGCTGTAGTGATTATTAAATACAAGATCTGTAACAAACAAGATCTTACCTAGTATTTAATGGTTTGATGCTTGCATTTCTGCTGCAGGCACATCCAGGCTTGTCTGAGTCTCTCTTGAAACTGCAGATCTTCTCAGCATTGGAGGGCCCAATGCCTTGAACACCTCTAAGGCTATGAAGTTAATTCATGGCCCATTAAACCCTTCAACCACCCCACTGAATTCTGGGGGAGGAAGCTGCTGAGAAAACAGTTTTCACCCAGTGGTATCTACAGCTGCTTTCGGGGCTGGGAACATCATTCAGCCTGCATGGCTCATTCGATATTGGGCCAGCGAACAAGGATTCCAGCTGGTGCCAGTTGTGATGGTAACTTTGCAATGTGGGTCTCGTCCCACTGGGAACTGAACGCAGCCAGCTCCTTGCACGCAGACACTGAAAAAGCAATCAGAGAGTAACATTTGCATTCATTACTGGCTGGGACAAAGTCAGACGAGTGACCCTCTGGTGACAGGTTTCATATGCTGAGCCAACGAGTCCGCTTTAAAGGTCACCCCTCAACAAAGACTAGATAAGCTTGTGTTATGGTCAGACAAATCCCCCAGAAAAATATCACATCTTTTTAGCAAGTTTTTATGCAAGTTTTAGCTTTTTAGCAAGTTTTCATGCTAACTTGAAAAAGTTTCTTCTATACTCAGGCAAGTTTTAAAAAACATCACGTTCCAATGTCACACCATTTCATCAACCTGCGTCTTTCAGAGCTGGCAATTTCAAAACTGGGCTAAATTTTGGTTTTAAATATCCCAAGGCCCCCTAATGGGTCAGGTTTTTATTTTGCAACCCTAAATTCCAAATTGGAGTGTGTGTGTGTGGGCGGGAGGGGTGTTGGACCCAGGCTCCATTGTAGCCAAACCCCAAAGGTTTGAGAAGGTTTGGATTAATACATTCTGGTTTTGCCATGTCTGTGCCTCTTCCCGTGCTTTCATTTCCCAGCATAGCTGGACACCATGCCATTCATATGCAAAGAGCAGTTATCAGCCTGAATCTGCCCCCTGAGTCATCCTGAAATTGACTACAATGACTTACATGCTGCATTGGGATATCACTGAGTCAATCAGCTGGTGGGAGGAGGAGAATGATTAGCGAGGAGACAGTTCCTATCTGCCCACGAATACCTTAGGGATTAGGAATGCTGGGGATGGGAAACCCTTACAGGAGACTTACATGAGTTTGGGGCAAAAATATGGTAGGGGTGTGTGTGCGGGGGGAGGGCGGGAGGGGTTGGGGTTAATTCCTATTTACCAGAACGTGAGAAAAATAGCATAGAGTCTAACCACTCTGTGGCAGTGCTGGTGATTGGGGTCATTCGGGAGGAAAAGCAAAAGTATTGGCAAAAAATGGAAGGTCTTGTTGTTGCAGAGCTATTTAAGGGCCTAAGTTATCAGCACTGGAAGATCTGGTGCTTTGGGGCAAATGCGAGATTCTTTTGCTACTGTCATTTTTTTCCAGACTATTTTCTTCCATTAGTTATTCAGCAGGGTCCAGTAAACAGGACACACTAACCTGCTCTGTGACCTTGGACACGTGACTTCACCCCTCTGTGCTTCTCCTTCCCCTCCAACCCTTTATCTGGTTAGTTTGTTAGCTCCTCAGGGCAGGGACAGGGTCCTGCTAGGTGTACGTAGAGTGCCCAGCACAACAGGGCCCTGATCTCACCTGGAGCCTCTAGATGTACGTAAATAACCAATCAGTATTCTGCCTGTATCCATCCATGCTCCAGCAAGTGCGATAGCAGAGACACCACTCACTGACACGACGTCCCCCGTTCTTCTCTATGCAGATTCATCATGTTCATGTGTTTAGAATACGCAATATTTCTTTGCAGACCGGAGTGCATGGACCACGGAGACTGTGCCCATGAAGACAGGGCCGCCCAGAGGGGGGGGGGCAAGTGTGGCAATTTGCCTTGGGCCCCGCGAGCCCCGGCCCGGTGGCGGTCCGGGTCTTTGACGGCATTTCGGCAGCGGGGGGCCCTTCAGTCACTCCGGGTCTTTGGTGGCATTTCGGCGGCAGGTCTTTCAGTGCTGCTGAAGACGCGGAGTGACTGAAGGGCCCCCCGCCGCGGAATTGCCGCCGAGACTCGGACCGTAGCTGGGCCAGGGCTCCAGGGGCCCCTGTGTGGCCCGGGGCCTGGGGCAAATTGCCCCTCTTGCCCCCCCCACTCTGGGCGGCCCTGTCTTCATGGGCACAGTCTCTGTGGTCCATGCACCCCGCTCTGCAAAGAAACATTGCATATTCTAAGCGCATGAACATAATGCCTTAGTACTGAACTATCACACGTCACGCTTCCCAGCAGGATTTCGGCTCATAACTGGAATGCAGTACAAGACAGCTGCAGCACTAACGCTGGATTCAAAGCTCTCCGCTTGTATTTCTCGAAGCGTCTATTCAGGTATAAGCTAAGGCATCGATGACACTTCTCTAAAGGAGCCGGGCTAGTCTGAAAGTCCTGGACAACATTTCTTCTCTCGGAAAAGCCAGGTGGTGATGTCATCCGAGACTATGGGAGAGTTACCACTGAGCAGCAAACCATACCCAGAGCTTCAGGTTAACAAAGGTGTAGAAACAGCTCCTAGGAATATGTATCTGACACAAACACACGCTCACATTGATACTGATGTGGCCCAAACTACTAATTTTCCCATGAGCTTTTCTCTGGAATAAACACCCTGTGTTCTAACAAATTCCTGTTGGTTGTACATAGTAGGGTGAGCCATGGGGTGGAGCAGCCTCTCTTACTGTCTTTGGAGAGACTACATTACTCAACCGAGATGCCTTTGTCTATGGAAGATCCACAGTTCAAGGAGGCTCTGAAACAGAATCCAGGTCAATTGCTTTATTACAGTAACAAGCAGAAACGAAAAGCTTCTCCTGCCATCTGGGAGAGCTCAGGAAGTTGCCTGTGTCAGCCATGGAAGCCTTGCAAGATTAAAGCATTCTCTGGGGATTTCCCCACTGGAATGTCACCAGGGTGGGATGCGTTGCTGGACTTTGCTGGGGGGAACATAGCGGTGAGCACTGACATGTTAGAAGAAAGGCCAGAGGGGGGCACCATTAACATTTCTGGTAGGGGTCAAGAAAGGCTCCTACCTGCGCAGGACCGCCCTGCATTCCAGGTCTCCTCCTTGAGCCTCATCTCCCCCAGACACTATCATTTCAAGGTGGTATGATCCAGTGGCCATTGAAGTCAATAGGAGCCTTTCCATTGACATCAGCTGGAACTGGACCAGGTCCATGGGACCTCTTCTGTGGTGGTAGTGTGTAATCTCCCCCTCACAGCCTCTCACCCCACTTTTACGTAGCATCCTAAACCCGCTACTCTTGCAAAGGCATTTGTAGCTGAACTACTGTGATTTATTATTTGCATTGTGGTAGCGCACAGAAGTCTCAGTCAAGGGGCAGGACCCCACCATACAGGGCCGAAAGGCAGAACTCTAGTGTCGTATTTATTACCTCCCTGTTACCCCAGTCTATCCTTTCCTTGCCCTTTGTTTCAGAAACCCTCCTGGACTTTTATTTGTTGAGATTTCAGGGTACAGGCCAACGCCCCGGGAAGAAAATGAGTCTTTGCTGTGAGATGAAGAGGGGTTGGATCAAGTCCTTTGGGAAAGTCCTCTTTTTAAAGTTGAATATATTTTAAATTGGCTACAACTACCGCATGGAACTTCCAGTGGGCTGGAGGGCGGGTGCTTTGCCAATATCAGATTGATTATTAATCTGTCGCGAGCCTGTGTGTGTGTGTGTGAGAGAGAGAACTGGTTTCCCCAAGCCCCCCTGCACGCAATAATAGCATCCATATGAAGAAAAACGAGGGAACTGGCATAATCAGAGAAACATCAGCTGCAAAGCGTGAGGAGAATGTGCTTTACACAGGAGACGCGGCCTGTCTAGGGTTTCGGATCTGGTTAATGACACTGTAAATTAAGCCTGTCATCTTTAGAAATGATTTTTCTTTCAGCTTGGGCTTAAGAAAACAACAACAACCTTCCAAAAATGAGATTCCACAGGAACCGACCTCCCTCCTTCCCACGAAAGAACCATCGTGATGGGGTCACAATGGACTCCACCGTTCCCTCTGAAGATGACACCCTGGGAGACCATGACCAGACCCAGCAGTGAGCGACTGAACCCCGCGGTAAAAAGCGGCCCTTTCTCAATGGGATTGTCTTTCCTACACGTAGCGGATGAAGTCGAGACAGCCTCCTTCAGCAATTTCCCCTCCAGAATAATCCTAGTGAGTAACATTTCCATCCCAGAAGGATCCCAGAGCACTTCACAAAATAATTTACTGACTCGTCCATCCCTGTTATTTATACATATTTCAGTAGAGCCTAGAGGCCCAAGCTAAGATCAGGGCCCCATTGTGCTAGGTGCTGGCAAGCATCTGGGCATTGGGCATTCAGACACGTAGTACGAGACAATTCCTCCCTCCACAGTTTACAATCTAAAGCCCTGATACTGCAAACGTGACTTCCCTGGGGCTACTCACAGAGCATAAAGTTAAGCACATGCATAGGTCTTTGGGGGACCGGGGCCTAAGTACACAAGACAGACAAAGTGGGGGATGCAGGGGAAGGAAGTATCTTTATTCTCTTTTTACAGATGAGAATCTGAGACCCACATGGATTAAGTGACTCATCCAAGGTTGCACAGGAAGTCTGTGGCAGAGGCAGGGACTGAACTGAGATCTCCTGAATCCAAAGCTGTGTACTGTTAAAGAGATGTCATATTTCACCCCAGAGGTGGCTACATTTCAGTGATGAGTGACATGATGCCAATACATGTATGAACATGCACTGATCAGTGGTTAAATGGGAGACTATGCACATACATATCTGGCTCTTTTCACTCAGCACTGAAATGCAGCCACCTCTGGAGAAAAATGTGGCATCTCTTTTAACAGCACGCAGCAACAGGCCAGGCCAGGAATTAAGAACTCCGTAGCAAACTGAAACTACAGATGGGAATTAGAATGTAATTTACCACACCTGGAATTTGGCCAGGATACCAGAAGACTCCAACTCTTTTAAATTAGTGCAGAGGAATTATTAAGGGACACAACTGGTCATGACCATCTTTTGAAAGGCTCATCCAAAAGACAGCACCTCCTCCAGTGGTGTGAGTGTCCTCTGACACCTTCCTGGGGTATTGTCTCAATATTGACTCAGAAGGAAAAGCATCACCTAGTAAAATCTCCAGTACCCACTCCCTTCACAACCAGTATTTTCTTGGAGATCCTTCTGTCAAGGAGTGACCAGTTTCAACCCTGGTTAATCTTGTTACCCGGGAAATTTGGAGGAATTTTGTTCCTGTGAAAAAGTTTGATGAAAATGAAAAAGTTTTAATTTTCATCAATTTTTTTTTTCAGAAGTTTTCAGGTTTTTGTTGAAAAAATAAAAAAACCTAAATCATAGAATCATAGAATATCAGGGTTGGAAGAGAACTCAGGAGGTCATCTAGTCCAACCCCCTGCTCAAAGCAGGACTAACACCAACTAAATCAAATAAATATTCTAGTCAAATTCCCCCACAGAAATGCCTCCTTTGATGAAAAAAAATTTCAACCAAAAAAAAAAAAAAAAGGCATTTTGAGTAGGGCTGGTGAAAATATTTGATATTTTCTCAGAAAAACCAATTTTTATTTTTTTCAGTTCAAAACAAAACATTTTGGGGTTTCTTTCTTTCTTTCTCGATGATGAAAAATTAAAAATTTCCACAGGAACTCTTTTATCCATTTGGCTCTAATTTTAAACAAAAAATTTCAACTTATTCTACTGTTTGATGAGCTCTGATGAACTCATAGCTCAAAAATTAACATACTAAAAAAGTAAAGTCTTTCTCCTCTGAAGACTGGGATCTCTCTCACATACTTTGAGCATCCTCATCATGTGTCCACATAAAAACGGGGTGGGGGGGTGTCTTATGGCTCAGCACTGATCGCTCTGATGAATCAAGAGTGGAAATGACCAACTCTGAAGTGACGTCTGGCCCAGGCCCTCGGAGGACAGGAAGATGGTGGGGAAATGCATTCTCAGGAGAGCTGGGATTAGAATTGGGAGACTCAGACTCAATACCTGTAGAGGATCCCGACCCTCACTGTGCGAAAAACAAAACTGAAAAAGAATCCATTGAATGAAGCGAACTAAAATAACGTCAGCCAAGGGCTTCCCGACAGAATTGCAGTCAGGACAAATGCCAGTGATCACTATCTTGTCTCTGTTTAACATAAAGGGCCAGGTCTGTAAAGGATTTGTGTCCACAAATTTGAACCCAGTGTTTCTCACGCAGGGAAAAAAAATCTGCTCTTGCACATGCAAACTGATCTGCCTGCACAATGGCTGTTTGCTCACACAACTTGGGGGTGTCGGAGAAAAACAGAGTTCTCACTATTTGTTTAGGTACAGCAAGTCAGATGCTTTATTAACTCTCACAATTGCGGAGAGGGAGAGAGCTAAGCAGGTCTCTCAACAGGTAAACAATGCATTGCATCCCCTTCCTGTCAGTTCTTTCTCTGCTTCCACAACGGCTTTCCACACACATGCTGTTCCACACCTGAAACAACAGGTTGTTTGGCCACAAATATCCACATGACAGCCCTGGATAGAGAAAGAAACATACAACCTCAGTCCTCTCCTGAAACCTTGCAAACAGAGGTTTGACAACCTTCCTCTTTCCACCACGCAGCTTTTTGCTCATTTTCCAGCATTGTGGAAGACCTAGTGACAATTCCACACCCAAAAGGAATTATGATTGACTTCACCAAATGACTAGCAGGATTATTTGCTCTCCCACAATCATTGCTGAAGAAACTAGGCTGTCTGCAGAAAACCCTATTACTTACCTGGGGCTTTACGGGCTGGCTTGTTACTCATAGAATAGAATATCAACGTTGGAAAGGACCTCATGTGGTCCAACCCCCTGCTCAAAGCAAGACTAATCCCCAGACAGATTTTTACCCCAGTTCCCTAAATGGCCCCCTCAAGGATTGAGCTCACAACCCTGGGTTTAGCAGGCCAATGCTCAAACCACTGAGCTATCCCCCTCCGGTGATTGTTGTTCAGAAGTTGTGATGCTCTACAATGATGCATTATGGAGCATCAGCAACAAACCTGGAACTGACTAGTGGACTTTGCAGGGACTCTAGGGATTAATTTACAAGATTAATCTAATATGTCTGTGATGAACGACCTTCGTAGCCTGGCTAGTGGAAGAATGGACACACACATTTCCTTGTCTTTGTTCCCTTTGCAGATCTCCTTAAAAGGGAACCAAAGGACATTCTGGCTTTTAAGATTCAGTCAAGATGACTTTTTTTTTTTTTTAACCAAACCAACTAAGTTTGGGGCACTTTGCTGCTGGCGCTGACAGACAAAACGAAACAGAGAAGGGTGACACAGATAACAGCGTCATGTAAGCCACCTTCTTGCGATGTCCATTCGTACTGTATTGTCATGTCTGTAATGCTTTTCAGATTGTGTATTTCAAAAACGCATTCCAGAGTAATGTTTGACATGCCGGCCTTGGAACAATAGCTCTGTACAGGCAACAGAGAGCATTGTTTTTAAGTGACTGGCTCAGCTCCTCCAGTCTTCCACCAGCTGCTGGCTTCTTACTCTTTTTAACAGAGTTTTATATGGGCCTGATTTAGAAACCCAGCTGTGAGGACACAGAGGTATTGCTATGGAGTAAAGATGGTCACGTTTTTTTTATTTGAATTTTTTTTGATGCAAAAATGGCCTTTTTATCCCCCACCACCAAAAAATAAAACCAAACTCAAACCCACCTGCAAAGACGTCCAGTTTTTGAGGGGGAAAATACCGGTTCTTTTTTTTTTTTTTCTTCAATATTTGAAACTAAAAATGAATTATTTCAGTTTTGGGTTTTCCCCCACTTTTCTCCTTTTTCGGGTGCAAACTCGGGGGGAGGGGTAGGGAGCAGGGGGTAGAGAAGGAGGAAAAAGGAAGAGAACAGGGAGGAGGGGGAAGGACTCCAACTCATGCCTGGCACTTATACCCTGTAATGTTCTATCATTAAGCATGTGTCTAATTCTTTGTTGATCTTAGTCCCAAGTAGCTGCTTCTACTGCTACTAGAGTCCACTGGCCTACCCACTTCTTACCCCGGCCCCCACCAGCAGTTTCCCTCAATTCTTTGGCTTTGATCAGTTTCTTTTCATGCCTCTAGTATTTGAGCCTGTTCCCCATTTTAATTTGTTTTGTGGCATCTGCCTTTTCTCTACCCTGGAGAATGTTAAAACAGCTGATTTCTCCCCCTCACTCCCCAGTTTTCTACCAAATCTAGGGAGCCGCACAAATTCCGAGAGCCCCTGCTGAACTGTAACATTGCCAGGGTTCCCGAAGCAAGAAATTGGTCCCTTCTGGTGCAAACGAGGCCTGGTTTTGACCTGACATATCCCATGGCACTGCCATTAGAGGCAGAGGGGTGCACATCAGAATTTGGCCCTGGTACACTAGGTAAAAACTAAGCACGAAAGGATGGGACATTGTGGAAGATACACATAGCAATATTTCATGTCAGGTTCATTCATTAATATAGCAAGATATTTAGAGACCAAGCAGTTGGATTGCTAGATCTAGCTACGGTGCTCATCCGGCCCCATCACTGTAGCACAATATGTAATGTATTTACCTTTGCACACACACAGGAGGTATAGCAGTGCTATTATCCCCATTGTATAGATGGGGAAACTGAAGCACAAAGCAATTAAGTGACTTGGCCAAGGTCACGTAATGGATATGTAGCAGAGAAAGGAATTGAAGCCAGTTCTCCAGAGTCCCAGGCTAATGGCTTAACCACTAGATCACCCAAGAGGGGAGATGGGTGGAAGAGCTGCTATTTGCAGCAACATCTCATCAAACTGGTGCAAATTACAGCTAATCAAGTCTGTTAACTTGTGTGGGCTCCCTCTGTGTACTCCACACCACCTCCTATGGGGATGCTCCGGGGGCAGAGGAGTCACTCCAGCTGAGCTCTGCTGCCAACAAACCACTGAGTGAGGCCGAGAGGGACAAGGGGCCAGTCCCCTTTACAGAGGCACTTGGGCACCACAAAGAAAGATCTCCCTGCGTGTGGGGGGCGGCAAGCTCCAGGGGGAGGAACAATGCTCTTAGCCCACTCCAGGAGCTCCCCAGTGCCTGCAGAGAGGAGCACATGGCCCTGAGTTTTTATATGCTAGAAAAGAAATTCCCTGGGATGGACGTTACGGCTGATCAGGTTGCCAAATCTATGTTTCAAAAAGCTGCTACATGCAAATATCTTGCCCAGCCCTGCATTCCTGACAGCAGAACTCCCGTGAACACCCATAACACATTATAATGACCTCCGGGCCAACTGTGTCCCACTCCCTTTCCTTCTCTGTCAGAAGAAACCCACCCAGCTAAGCCTAAATTTCATTGGTAATTAAAAAGTGGAGACCACAATGTATCCAAAAGGGGGGATTGGCAGCCCAACTGGCAATTTGTGTCAAATACACTCCGCACATAAAGCACTGGACAAAAGAAGATTTTATTTTGAAGAAAAGTGGGACAAACTACACCTCACAAGAGTGAAATCCACCTGCATGCACATAACTCATCAACCAAAGAACCAGCGAACACTGAGGATGTGACACAAAGCCAACAAAAAACTCAGCATCCAAACGGAGAGCTCCTTAGTGAGCCGCCTTGTGGTAAGCAGGAGGTGCCAGCCCAGGGTGGAGCCTGGGCACAAGGTGGACGTTGAGGACAAAGAGGAGGGGATAAAGATGCAGTCTGCCTGATAAACCTGAACATCAATCCTAGTGGTCGTGGCGTAAATATCCATACCCGACTGGCCCATAGACAAGGAAAGGACATAGCACATCAGAGCAACGGTCCATCTAGTGTAGTATTTTGTCTCCAACCATGGCCAGAACCAGATGCTTCAAAGAAAGGTGCAAGAAACTGCCCTACAGACAATTATGCAATAGCGTTCTCCTGTAGTAAGTTTCTTCCCCATCCACTGGCAGCTGGCTTATGCCCCTTGCTTAAAGCGAGGAAGTCACATTTGGTTATTGTCACTGATTATTGTCACCATGCACTACAGGGTAGCGTTTCCCCGACTGCTTGATGGAATGGGGCAGAATCCGTTTCATATTATCATCCAAACCCTGCACAAAGAGCCAGGCTGGTCTCCGTTACACCTGCGTACATTGGGAACAAAGTCAACCCCTTGTGTAATCAGAATCCAAATGTTGCCCAGTGGCTTGAAGGCTGAGATTACCTAGGATGCTATTCATTTCTCACTGAAGCCAAGGAGAGTTTTGTCGTCAGCATCAAGAGCGTGCCCAGGACCGGTAAGGTACTTGCATAGAAACAAAACAAAACAAATTCCCTCTGTACCAGCAAGTGAGTCCTTCCATTGGCTTCAATGGGCATCAGACCAAGCCCCACATGAGCGATGCTGTTTGAAATAAGATGTAGAGCACCCAAGCCAGTTTAGAAAAATGGGCTTGGGATTGTTTCTTATACAGGGCAGTGAGAGTGCTGTCAAATTCCCTTTCCCTACTGTTTGCCCGTCCAATGTAATTTGAAATCAACCTTAAGCCTCTTTGGGGAACACCTGCTCTGCTCCATCAGCCCAACGACCCACCGTTGACGTGGCTGCAGCAATTTTCTGAGTTAATTTACAGAAGCCAGGCCGCATTAGCGGCAATAACTGTGGAGACTGGTTTCACCAAAATCGTGAGTTATGATTTTTCAAATAAATACATTTTCCTATAAACCAGCACTCTGTTTAGTTTGAATGTTCCCCGCAGCCACATCCATCTACATAAAATACACACCAGAGGAAGCGGAGCTGTGACATTGCTCTGATGACATAAAAACTTCTGTAAACACATTGTCATTTACAGTATTAGTAAAAGGGGGAGGGAAATAACCGTGAGCCGCCAGGCCTGTCCCTCCTGGAGCCCATGGAAAATTTAATATTCTTTTTCCATAAAGCTTTGTTTGCGTTTTGATTTATCCAGGCCGTTCAGAGAGGGCAGTGGTTGGTTTCCCATAAATAGATTGTAGTTCTTTACAGACCAATGGTGCCCTCAGCGTTTATGCAGCTTTTTGAGAAGTGTATACAGAGGAGACGCCGTAGATAGCTGTCTGACAAAACAGCAAAGGGTCAGGGCTTAGCATCCTCCTACCACCAAGAGAATTGCCCAACAAATCAGAGCTGGCCAAATCATCTGCCACCTGCTTTCAAAGGACCCTTCTCACCTGCACTGGAATTTACTCCAGAATTTCTCTCCTGTCCTTTGGTGCAGCTCTGATCACTCAAGATCTGACCCAAAGCTCATGACACCAATGGGAAAACTCCCATTCACATCAACGGGCTTTGAATCAGAGCCTCTTTCTCCCACCAGCACTTGCATTCAGGTAGTACCTCACTCCACAGGGAGTCTCACTGGTTTCACTCTTGGGCACATACATCAGATAAGCCGACTCATCTTGATTTCAGTGGGGCTAACTTGATGAGGAAGACGCCAGTCAGCATTAGAGCAGCAGAATGAGGTTCTTCGGTGTCTGTGGTTGTGGGACTCTCTAGCTTTGGGCTAGTTTTTTGTTTGTTTTTATTTTTATCTGGGAAGGGAGGGGGAGGAAGCCGGTGCTGAAGGACTGCATATCCAGAGGGTGAAGCGCAGCTACATGATGTTAAAAGTGCGAAGAGTAACACAATTATGCTCTTACAAGGCAGCTGTGGAAAATTCTTCTCCCCAGGGAAAGTGTATTTTGGCAATTGTCATTTATTTTGCTAATTATAAATAAAGTACTTTTTTTTATCAGGCTGACAGTGAGCGATCAGGTTTTGTGGATAGACTGGCAAAGGCCTATGCCAGTTTTCCATGGCCACCGTGTGTGTATACACACTCTCTCTCTTATATAATGCCACAGTCCTTTACCAAACAGAGGGATGGTTTCTTCCTGGCCACAAAGAGCTGACAATCCAAATAGCAATTATACTCTAGTGTATCTGTTATATCCTTGCAAGCTAATGGGAGGCAGAGACTACAGGCCTGAACAAAGGACTACAGGTGGGGTAGGGAGCTTGAGTCAGCATTGATTTACACCCTTTGTAGGTTGGTGTCTTTCCCTTGACTTCAGTGGAGTCACTCCTGATTTACATCGGGTTAGGCATGTAATGGTGGGGAGGGTTGATCCCATTTCTTTGATCGAGCCCCTCCTAGAGGTGGGTGGGTGATGGTTCCTCACTTCACTGGCCATTTTGAAAAATTCAAAAAAATATTTCAGGTTCACCAAAATATTTCATTTGGATTTTGAGCATTTCAAAATGTTTGCCAGTAAAACAAAATAAAATCAAAGGCAATTTCAAAATGAAAAGTCATTTTGGACCAAACGAATCAGAATAGATTTCACTTTTTTTCAGATGTTTTAAATCCTTCTCCCCCCCTCACCCTCCTCCCCATCAACAATTCGGCCAAATCTGTACCAATAAGAGAAAAGATTCCCAGTCACCACAGCTGCGGTTTTTTTGGCTGAAAAACAAGGTTCAGTTGAAATGTTTCACCCAGCTCCAGCCACACCTGATATCCACCAATGGGAGGGTGAGGGAGGTCAGAGTCCAAACCGCTTCCCTTCTTCTCCTGCCTTTGACATTGACTCCCTCAGTGCCTCAGTTTCCCCACCAGTAAACTAGGGCAATAAACCAACCTTCCCGGGGGCATAGTGTTTGGGAGGGCCTCGGTGATTATTAGTATTGTTCCCTTATTTGCTCTGTGGGCTATAAATACCTAGGGACCCCCTTAGCACAGCACAGCTGTACGGGAGACAATTGTACAGAGCGGGGATGCAGGATTCCTAGAGTGGAAAGCCAGCAGACCAGCAGCCCCCGGGGACAAGCCGTGCCAAGGGGCTGGGGGCAGGGGCTGGCAGCATGAAAGGTCTGCGGAGCCAGTAAGGAACGGGTGGGAGCAGCATCTGTGCCCGGACAGAGCTCAGTGTCCCGGCCTGATCTTGCGTATACCCCCCTTTTGCCCTCCCCCTGCTTCGGATAGACATTATTTATACCTAGGAAAATATTCAAGGGCTTCGCCCATTCCTCATGCTGGAGGGGCCTGATTTATGGGATGTTACAGGGAGACAGTCATACACAAGACAGGGGGAATATTTTACGGGGCTCCAATGTAAACAGCGCTGGAGCAGAGCCCCTTTTTATGGAGTCCCTGTACTGACATGGAATCTGACAAGGGCCTGATTTACCGCCCTATTTAGATAAGGGAGCCCGGGGCCGGGCTAGCGAATGGCGTCAAGGTCACAGGACGCACCAGGATAATGTTTCGCTGGGCCGCAGATAAGGCGATCTTGTCTACACCGCCCAAGAATGCAGCCTCGGCCCGGGGGAAGCACCAGCCGCCTCGGCTCCCAGCGAGCCCCAGCGAGCCCAGCCCCTCGGGCAGCAGCCCGGGTGCACTGGGGTGGGCAGGGCCCGGGAGCCGGGGGCTGCACAGGTGATGGGAGCCCAGCCTTGGGGGCTGCTGGCGAGACACTCCTTCTGGGGGGGATGGGAAGGGGTCTCCATCTCCCTCAGAAAATGCCCACCCAGGCAGCTGGCAAGCTGGGGGGAGCGTGAGCCTACCCAGACCCCCCCCAGAACAATGGGCTCGGATCCGTACCCCCCAACACCAGTGAAGGCAGCAGGGAGATGGGTTGGTGCATGTGTGTTGCCTGTGGCCCTGTGTATGTTGCCTGTGTGCCTAGGTTTACTCTCGGTGTGTGTGTGTATGTGTGTGGTTAGCTGTTTGCGTGCGCTTGTTGTGTGCGTGTATTTGTTTTCGCTGTTGTGTGTGTCCCTATAGATCCACAAACACACCCGTGCCATAAAGCGGGCACCGTGGCAGGCTGGCTTTGATCCGATGAGCCAAGTTCTTTCCGGATAAATAAACCTGGGAGTGGAGACTCCCTCTCGCAATTGTGGCAACCACCACAAGGCAACAACAAGCCCACTCCGCGGCAGTGGCGTTCGGGCTACCCACGCGGCGAGCTGGCACGCGAGGGGCGCAGGGGACTCGCGCGCAGCCCTCGCCCCTTAGGTTTACACAGACACACCACACTGACCTGCTCACAGGTGAGGAGCGGGCGCTAAGCGGACTGGGTTTGCAGAAAGCAGGTGTAGACGCGTGGTTCCTCCCGGAGATCGGACCCATAATCCCCCTAGTCCGAAACCTGGGGTGTTTTCACAACCCTGTGGGTAGAAGTGACATTAAAGAAACTCGGGGAAAGTTTGAAAAGTGCTAAATTTAGACTGGCCACAAACGCAATCTGGTTGAATGTAAACGGTGTTGGAGTGGCAAGACCCCCCTTTTCACTTGATTAGAACAAGGAGGGTTAGAATGATTTTCCAAAGGAAAATCAACCCGCGGGTCTCGATATTTATTCAGCTGATCGCCTCCAAATTCACAAGTTACAATAAGTTTCTTTCTTTCTTTTCTTTTCCTTCCTTCCTTCTTTTTTTTTAAATCGTTGGTTAAAAATAAAGCCAGAAAACTCTGGGCTAACGCGTGATCTTTGGTGGAAAATTACTCCGCTCTGGGGCTGACTGGTTTAGCTGTATTTTCTATGAAGATACAGTCTCGCCTCCAAAGCACACCCACCGCCCTCGGCTCCCCGCAGCAGCCCAGAGCCGGGAAGTGGCGACCAATCCGGGGTGCAGCCGAAGGCTAAAAAGATGAACGTGGGTTTTTTTTTATGGAATATTTTCTAGGGTTGGGGATTTTTTAATGCCTTTTGGACGGCCCAAGTCCTGGCACCGTGGCTCGTATAAATCAGAGCTTTCCAGGGTAAGGAAAAGGTTTAGCAGCCAGCCCAGTCCAGCCTATTAAAGGGATAATAGAATCAAATGCGGAGGCTACAATCGTATATTTTTATCTGATGCAGGAAAAGGCCAGGATGAAATGTCGCTCCCCGTCTCCCCCCCACACCAGCTGTGAAGTTCGGGGCATTCCAGAGCTCTTCAAACTACCACGGATGCCTGGCAACCAACTGACAGTCGAGGTGGAATGTCTCAAGCATCCGAGCTGAGACCAATGGGGACTGCTCCGAATCGAGCCAGGGCCTGTGGCACGGCAGGGGTTAATGAAATGCCCCTGTACACGCTTCCCTTCAACCCCCAGGTTTCATAAACCCTTTCGCCCAACTCGCCTACTCCCTTATCAATGAGATTCCTTCGGCACAGCCTCGCTGTTAGGTCTGGGTGGGTCCAACCTCTGATTAGATAAATGAACCTGATATTTCTCTTCTGATTCAGGGGAAGGGCAGCGCGGATGGGAGCTAAATGATGCCCAAAACAGGAGGTTTCACTCTCCATACTTTGGGCAAGGAAAAATATGACCAGACTCAGGATAAAGAGCGCGTCTTCGGAAGTGCAAGGAGACTGACTCGCCACCCTCCCCAAAAAAAGCAGAGAGGGGTCCCATGGGTGGCTGGGAATTGATATAGGGCGCAGATCGTTATTCAGAGGATCTGATTAAATCCCACTCGCGATTAAATCCCTCTGTCACACGGCAGCCGCCGCAGGTACAGAGAAACAGCCGCACACCCGCCCTGTGTGTGACCCTGGTATATACACAACGGGGGTAG
Organism: Trachemys scripta elegans; assembly: GCF_013100865.1. Taxonomy (NCBI): domain Eukaryota; kingdom Metazoa; phylum Chordata; order Testudines; family Emydidae; genus Trachemys; species Trachemys scripta. Next base: position 4,277,954 of record NC_048305.1, read on the forward strand.
CGAGCAAAGAAAAGCGCTTCTGGGACCTCTCCCCTCCGTGGCCAGATACAACGCGGGGCATTAAAGCCTTTGCTACTGTACGGAGCGAGGTCCGGAGCGAGCCCAGCTGAGTTGACAAAGCTTTGCAAAGGGGTGAGGGCGACAGACCAGCCCGCGGGTGTCAAAGGCAAAGCCAGGCCCTGGTTACCTTGGGCGTGTGTATCAAATATTCGTAGCCCAGGCGCGCTGCTTGGCAGGCTGGCTTTTGGCGAGGCGCGTTGGGGGAGAGTCCAGGAGCGAAGCCAGGCTGCGGGGAAGGGGCGGTTGTGCCTACCAGCTTTGAGAGGCAGACCGGAGACGGGACCCTTGGACCATCAGCCCAGAAATGGCCTTGGACCTGAAGCCATAGCTCCGATTAGAAAATCGTTGGATTGAAACCACCGGCTTCACCTGGGGGGAGGGGAGACTGACAAGTATTTTTTAGGAAAAGTCTTCTCATGAGAAAGATTTCCCCTTCTAGTGGGAGCCCGCTTTGAAACGGGGAGGGAGGAACTAGGATACTCCGCATTTTCCACTGAACGCAGGGGTCTAATGCCGCCTAATTTAGATGGCCAAATAATCAATAACAAATGTTTCCAGCGCACTCATTGAAGGGGGTTGTAAAAGGGGGAAAGTTTGCACCATATAAGAACAAAGCCACACACAAAAAGAGAGGAGGAGGGGATCCAGAAGTATAAGGCTAACCTGTTTCTTATGCCCCAGATATCAAAGGCAAGGATTCAGGGCTGGCAAGCAATCGCCAGGAGCTGTTTTTTTAACCCCCCCTAATGGCATTTGCGATATGGAAAATCAGAGTGGCCCAGATCCGATGTAGAGGAAGATTTAGCCCCGAGACTTACTGGCTTTTAAACTCGGATTGTAACAAATCGCTCTAGAAAATAGCAGGCGTTTAAATGGCTCCCGAATTCGCTGGAGACGACCCGGGAGCTGCGATTGAAATAAGTCAAATAAAATTTGTCATCTTTAAAATGTAAAAAGACATTAATGGTCTGTTAGGTCGGATGATTAATATAAGCGCCTGAAAACAACCCTAAAACATTTCCACCCTCAGCGAGAAGATTAATCATTGGAAAAGGTATTTAATCGTTAACATACCTCTCTGCCCAAACGCTGTAACAAAAGCAGCGGGCTTGGCTGGCTTGGCAAACGAACGGTTTTTCCTCTCGCATAGGTCTGATTGCAAACACATACACACACACAAATGCAGCGCCCAGATGTGTGTGTTTAGATACACGTCGACACACAGCTAGACACAGTACATTGATGTGCGCACTCCCAGAACTATACACTGTGGAGGTTGCCAGAGAATGGAAGAACACGGCTATGGTTAGGAGACCGATATTAGATGGAATAGCACATCTCTTTGCAGCGTATTCGTTCGTTAAACTTTCTACGAGGTTTGGAAGAAGCAATATACAACAGAAGCCAATTAATTACTAATTACGGTTTTATTTTGCCCTTTGATTTCACAGCCGTTTCTGGAAGCCGCAAAGGATTTCGTTGTTTTGGTCTCATTTAGAACGGTGTAAATCCGGAGCAAGCCCCTTGCCTCCAGTTGGGTTACTCCGGATTTACACGGGGGTGTAGATGCAATCGGGATCTCGGAATAGGCATGTCTTGCTGTCCATTCCCTTTGCTCTCTGTGGATCCCCAGGTCCCTGGCTACCGCGGGACAGTACCCAGGGCCGTCCCCTTACAACAATATTTTCAGACCATGAACCCAGGGTGCCCATGGGGGCAACTCCTTACCCACCGCACCCGACCGCCCAGTTCCAACCCAGGCAAAGTTTCACGGGGTTGCCAATTGATGCCAATCGTGCCTTGGTCCAAGGAGCTCCACAGAGCCCCGGCATGTTTAGGGCTGACTAGTCCCAGGGCAGGGCGGATCCACCGCGCCCAGGGACCCGGGTGTGCTAGGCTGGGGCACAGGGATAGCCCGCACCTGAGGATGTGAGACCTGGGCAGGGCCTTGGCTTTCCCAGCCCATCTCGGAAAAGTGCAGCGCAAGGGGGATTGTGGGGCTTGAGGGGGAATATTTCAGGGCCCGATTCTGTGCTCTGACCCAAGAACCCCAATCCCATCGAGCTGCAGGATTTGGGCCCTCACCCCATTTCAAACAGGCGGCCGGGCTTTTCCCAGCCTCTGCGGAGCCCTGCACCAGCGATCCTCGGGCTGCGGCAGCTCGCCTCTAGCTGAGAGTCTCCAAAACACTGGCCAGCAGGCCAGCAGCCACCGAACGAGGCCATTAGCCGCCCACAATCCGGATTTAGAGCTGCTGGCCAGGAGAATCCAAGCGGACAGAAATGCACCCAATCCGACGAGCAGTAATACAAAATGCAATCCGATTTATGGTCACCATATCATCGGCGACGTTGCATAATGCGCGCTCGGGCGCGCACACACACACGGGGTGTGAGGGCAGATCTACCCCCGAGGGTAATTACAGGGCAGGATCTGCCCACTCTAACTGCTTGTGGACTCTAGTTCATTGACCCCCGTCATTCACGCGTGTCCCCGTCCCGCGAGGGATCTGGGGACATCCCCCCTCGTGCATTCACACCCGTGCGCACAGTCCCGCCCGTGAGTCACACATTCTTAAGCCGTGACGGTAACAGTGCCCAGATGTTCGGCATCATCACACCATTACCCCGCGCGCTGCCCCGCAGGAGGGGCCCTGCTCAACCCCTTAACCCAGCGCAGGGTGCTGGCTGCGCCCCGGGGATCTGCGGGCAGGGCCTTGGGGCCATTCGGAGCAAGGGGTTCGCCTGCCCAAAGCGAGCCCCCAGGGGCAGGAAGTGTGTGTGTGTGGGGGGGGGGGGGCTCGTTTGGAAATGCCCGGCTTTAGGGCCAGGTGCTAGATCCATGTAAGTCCTTGCTCGGGCAGCGTTCCCACTAATCGCACCCACTCGGTGAGAGCCCAGGCGGACTAAGCCCCCCAGGCCTGGGCCCACAGGGAGCTGGGTCTCGGGAGGCTCCCACCCCTAGGCCGGCTCTCGCTGCCCAGCGCACACGGCGGTTCCTGGCCTCCCTGATTTCAGCCTCTCTACCATCCTACCAAGGCTCGGCCCCCAAACCAGGGGCGGACCGAGCCTAAGAGAGCCCAGCAGTTGTGCCCTGCCCTAAGAGAGGGGCTGTGTGGGGCCCGGTTCGATGCCCACTGTCCCACCCTGCGCGTTCAGGGGCCTGGGCTTTAGGGAACCTACCGAGTCCAGCACGTCCCATTACTGCCAGCGGCGAAGCGCTCCTCCAGGAGCGGGACCCGGACACACATCTCGGGGGGACCTCTCCCTTGCCCAGCTCTGCTGCCGGGAAACACGGTCACGCCAACCTGCCGGGCCCCGCCGCCTGGATTCACCCCACATCGTTCCACCGTCTCCGACCCGCGGGGTCCCCCCAGGCTGGGCCAGAGACGGGGGGAGGAAACCCGCCCTTGCCCCTTGGTGCTTTCAGCGACTGGGTTTCAAACGTTTCCCTGCCGAGCTCTGCAGCCCGATTCAGTCCGTTCCCAGCCCTCCCCGACCCGCTGCGGGAGATCCGGGCTGCATGACCCGTGTGTACGCGCGGGGGTAGATTTCCTTCGGACTGAGCCCCCTACGGGAAGCACAACCGGGCGTGGGAACGCGGACCCTCCTGTGGGGACGGGGGTTAGAACCACACACACCTTTTAAGCCCATTTAGCGCCCCCTCCCCGTTCCGAGCCTCGATTCAAGGCCACTTGCCCCGCACCTTTGTGTATTTTTTTTGCATATTCGGCAATTTCCAGGGGCGCAGGATCAGCTGCAAAGCTGGGGTACCGGGGGACGGGATTTGTCTGACCTGGTGGGGGAGAAGCTGCGGTCACTCGCCCAACCGAGACTGGCACAATTGATCCCCGGGCCCATGTGGGGCCAGGCTGAAGAGAGGGAACAAAAGGAAAAGAATCAAACGGGGACCTAGCAAAGGCCAAGGCGGCTCAGACTCCACTTCGCCGCGCTCCTAATTACAAATCCAAGCCATTCGGTGACCTGCTCAGACAGGGGGAACTATTTGACAAGCAGGAGATCTGACTGCCAGCTCGATAAGTCTGATGGTTCAACGCATCAGAAGCTCCAAGGAGGAAACGCCTGGCTTTCCCCGCGGGCTGCATTTCTCTGGTCATTCAGAGCTTTTGCGTTTACACTTGAACCTACACACACGAGTTCGACGCCGCTTTACCCTGGGGATCGCGGGGCGTTCTAAGCCAGTCCCCTCGCTTTTCTTAAGCAACGCAAACCCTGGACAATGTGTGTCCTTAAAATAAAAACTCCAGGGGCAGATCTGCGTGTCCCCAGCCCCGTTTGTGCCAGGGCTGGATACAAGTGTGCGCTCATCCCGGGCGGCGTCGCTACGACTTTCTTACCACCCGGCCCATTGTGACTAGAATTATGAAACCTTTCAGAGACATCGCTCCCGGGTTGCCTTTTCTCCTCTAGTTCAGCAATTCTTTCCTCGCCAGAAAACAACCCCCGGGAAGCGGGTTTCTCGGCGGGGCTGCCGGGGGAGCGCAGTCGCTCTGTCTGATTTCCAGGAGGGCCTTTTATTGCTCCGAGTCAGTGTTTGACACAGACCCCGGTTTACTGGCGGGAGCAAACAGAAAGGTGTGATAAAAGTACTGCGCAAATAAACTCAGCCTGGCAAAGCAAACAGCTCTGGGGCACTTCTCCCTCCTCCCCCCTTCTGCAACGGGCCCTCCCCTTTCCATTGGCTCTGGGGAAAGTTTGACATCAAAGCCCCCTTCCCTATATAAAGGCAGAGCTGGGAGGCTGCAGAAGGGTTAAAAAACCACCCCCCTCCCACACACACACCCCTTTTCCCCGCCAGCGGAGCTGGGTGCCGAGGACAAACGTCCCAGCAGAGAATTTGCTAAGAAGCCGTCCCAGGGCCTGGCTTTCCCGGCCTGGAGGCGCATCTGAGCTGCGGAGAGTCGCCCAGGATCGAGGGAGAGCAGGCGGGAAACTGCCCCGTCCGGCCCAGGGGGTGTTGGAGCAAGCGATGGCCCAGGCTGCCTAGGCGAGCCCAGGACAGGGTAGATCTCTCCAGCCGGGCTCTTTCTCCGGGACCGCTCCGCGCCTCGGGCAGACCATGAACCTGGTGGGGAGTTACCAGCACCATCTGCTCCACGAGCCCTTCCTCTTCAGCCCGGCCTCCAGGTGCCACCCGGAGCGCTCCTACTTCCAGAGCTGGGTGCTCAACCCGGCCGAGGTGTCCCCCGACCTCTCCGGGCAGCCCTCCCCCTACCCCAGCGCCGAGTTCGGGGCGCCGGGGCCCGGCCACGGGCCCAGCCGGCTGGAGGCTCTGAGCAGCCGGCTGGGCCGGCGGAAAGGCGTGGGCCCCAAGAAGGAGCGCCGGAGGACCGAGAGCATCAACAGCGCCTTCGCCGAGCTGCGGGAGTGCATCCCCAACGTGCCGGCCGACACCAAGCTCTCCAAGATCAAGACCTTGCGCCTGGCCACCAGCTACATCGCCTACCTGATGGAGGTGCTGGCCAAGGACAGCCAGGCCGGGGAGACCGAGGGCTTCAAGGCCGAGCTCAAGAAAACGGACAGCCGGGAGAGCAAGCGGAAAAGGGAGCCGGTAAGGCCGAGGTGGGAGCCGGTGGACGAGGGGCAGCGCGGGCTAAGGGGGGCAGAGGAGAAGCCGTTGCTCTGGGCTCCCTAGGGCCGTGCCCAGAAAGGTGCCCAGGTCAGTGGGACGCCCCGGTGCATGGGAGGCGTGTACCGCCTCGGCCGCTCTCCCGCATGGGACCTCAGCTACCCTGCACGGGGGGCTGGTTCCACCCCTGTGCCCGTCCCGTTGGTTAGAGGGCAGCGAGCTTTCTGCTGGCCGGGCGAGCCCCGCGCTTTGCGAGCGTACGTAGCGGGATTTCCCGCGGCTCTACGCCCGGCCACACCGAGGGCAGCAGATAAATGCTCCCGCAGCCTTACCGCTGGTGATGCGCGCAACGCGGCCGCGCAGGTTGCGAGAATATTGCTCTGTTGCACGGGATATTAGATTGCAGCGCGGATGCGGCTAGGCGCGACCGACACGCTGCGCTGGGGTTTTATTCTGCGGACTGGAGCCCGGGTTTATCTTCGCCAGAGCTCAGGGCAGGGGGCTCCGTATTGCGATTTCCCCCTGCGGTCTAAACGGTCCCTGTTTAATCCCCCATCGAGTGGGACTGCTTCAACAGTTCACACCTTTCTTAAGGGGGAGGCGGGAAACTTTTAAACATTGCAAATGGGAAATCCCCACCTCCCCTCCCTCCCCAGCCGCCAGGCCTTGCACCAGTTCGGGCTAGTTGGAAAAGTGGGGGAGCGCCTGGATGCGATGGGCGGCCCCAACTTCCCTGCCGGCCTTCCAGGAACAGTCAGACTCGGGCCCTTCCTTCGTGGCAATGCTTTTACGAGTCTTTTTTTTCCTTTTCTGGACGCTGCAAACAAAAACTTCGCCGGTGGTGGGAATCCGAACCCCACTGGGACACCCGAGCTTCTCCCCAGACCATTTTCTACCTAGCGAGGGAGAGGGAGCGCGGGACACAGTCTGCCCCCGTTACAGCCACACTGAGCGGGGCCGTGACACTGTAACCCCGGTCATGTTCTAAACACAGGCCGATAAACGCGTCCACACAGCGAATCCCAGCCTTGGCGCTGGTACTCCCGTTACAAACCCGATTTGGGGGAACCGCCGCCACCTCCTGCCACCTTTTCTTTAACCCCCAAATCAAGGGCTTGTTTGCTTACATTTCTCAACAGGCGCGCTGCGCTCTAGTCCTGATTTTGAAACGAAAGCGGCAGCCCAGGCGACCCTGGTGCTGACCCGCCGCTGACTCAAACCCCGAGAACGTCTCCGGGCTCGGGGTGTGTCAATAATCGAATCCAAAGACAATTCGCGGATCGATTAACACACAAATACACCTTGATTCCCCGCCTCGTTGGCATGATTATCCCCAACGTGCCTCGCTGGTGGGAAAGGGCCGCATTTTGGAGGAAAAGACCCAAAATAGCCTCGCTTTTAAAAAGGAGCTTGTCTTTTACCGTGGCCGAGGAAATCGTTTCCTCACCCAACAAAACCCGGAGCACCCTCCCGTTTGCGGGAGCTTGATATTTTTCAAGCCCAACTCCTTGTTTTCCTCTCATTGAAAGGAACAGAACCGCCTTGGCGCTTAAAGCGAATAGTGTGTAATTTACTAGAGCCCCGTTGTATTTACCAACAGGAGCGTGGATTTACAAGAACGCCGCGTTCTCTATTTAGAAAAGCACGGCGAATAAAGGCAAATTTATGGCTCTGCCCCGATCTCTAACATTTATAAACAGTAACACAATATCCGCTTGTATTTACAGCACTCGCCCGAAATATACAAACAGTGGTATTCAGTAGAACGCAGCCGGCTTGATTTGTTTTTCTTATTAAAATCCTTGCTCGTAAATATTTGGTCTCTCCCCCCGCCCCCTTCATCTTTTAAATTTATATTTATTTTTGTTAAGCACTTACCCGTGTTTCCTTTTGTGTTTTTTCCCCCCTTTGGCTTTGTGTTTTTCTGCAGCAGCCTGAAGTCTACTCGCATTCCCTAGGCCATGGAGAGAAAAAGCTCAAAGGAAGGACTGGTTGGCCTCAGCAGGTCTGGGCTCTGGAGTTAAATCAGTGAGGAGAGAGACACAAATCAAAGACTGAACTCATTTTTAAAACCGATTCAGAAGATTTTTTTCCCCCCTGAGCGCTCGTCAGGCTGGGAGTGTAACCAATCGCTCTTATCATGTGCAATGTTTAAGAAGGAAAAAGGGTTGGAGATGGGGAGAAATCCAGGAGGGGGGGAATACGAAGAACTGGGCAGGAGGAAAAGAACTCGTGAGAAACAGGGTGACTCTAGTGTAAACGAAACACGCTCTGCTTGTTCTAAATGCTCCGGAATTGGAATCGCTTCCCTACCTTATTTTTCCAGTGGCCTTAATTTTCTCCTTGCTGAAGGCATCCCCGGGTCTCGGTCTCCTTTCTCCATAAAAATGAAACGGATGCAATATGGATTCTCAGCAGAAACACAAATAAGAGCGGTAGGCAGGACCCTTTCCTGCCTGGGCAGTATGGGGCGGATTCTGATCATGGTGGACATGCAGAGGCTGTAATATCGGGTGGTAGCCCCGTGAGGTGAGTGAATGCAGGATCGGGACCTAATGCAGGGAGAGCTGCTTGGATCGAATGAGCCCTCAACTAATTTTTTTTTTGTAACCTTTCAGTTCATTTATTTTGTAACCAGTGTTTGGTTGGCTCCTGCCCTTCCGCCCAACAGTCTGAGGGAAACACCTTGTTCTTCTTTTTGTAAATACAACCCCCACGTTGTGGAAATGTGTTGATGTATTTAAACTACCTAACGCATTTGGGAAGTTTCCTGTGCCGGGTTTTCTACCTCAAATTTGTATGACCACTTGCCGAGAAAACAGGTTCGCCAAGCCAACTATTTATGTGGATTAAAAAAAAAATAAATAAAAGTTTTATTAAAACGGACTTTCCCCTTTTCGGCCAGAGCGCCGTGCCTCCAGGGCTGGCCCATCAGCCCACAGTCAGATGCTTTGAAATGGACAAGGACAGAGGCGTTCTCTGAACGGCTAAACCAGGGTGTGTCTTTTAAAAACGGATTTATATCAAATACTAAAATTAGCATTGATCAATTGACCCCTTTCGGATTGTACTATAGATTTGATAGTGCACGGGGTGTGTGTATATAACAGAGCAGATCTGGGTTCGGTAGAGATGTAGAGAAAGCTACATCCGATAATATTAGAGCTATGTAGAATACTGTGGGCTCTAGATATAATTAAATCTACATATCTAGATTATTGTGTGCATATATAGTATAAAACCTATACAAGGATGTTACTAGCAGGGGGCTCGAACAATTTATAGAGTGGAGGTACTGAGAGCCACTGAACCAAACTCTAAACCCTGGATCTGATGGAAACCACTTCAAGCTAAAGGGTGCTGCTACACCCCCAGCACCCCTGCTTCCAGCATCTTTGCCTACTATTCTCTTTATATTGCAGGGGTACCTGGAAGCATCACTTAGTTTGTGGCTTTGGTGTACTAAGCCCTGTACTGATATCTTTCCTGTATCCAAATAGATATCAACAGAGAGGAGAGCTGTATCAAGTGAGATACAGTGTATTAGATAGTGGATGTCCCTCCCACTCACCTACAGTATATATTCCTTTAGAAATCTATAGTTACTATATATATGGACAGCAGATTAATAGATTTAAGGCCAGAAGTGTCCGTTATGGGCATCTAGTCCGGCCTCCTGCATAACAGAGGCCTAAGCATTGCACCCAAAGATATATGTGTATTTTTATTAAATTTATGTGTGTATTTTTATTATATAGGCATCTAAATATTCATACAAAATACAGACATTCTATTACCAATCTATCTAGATCTATATCTAGAAGTAATATTTATTGTATGGTCACATATTATATTGATTTGAATATACACATACACTCATATAGCCAGCACACACATTGTGCAGCGTACAGATGCGTGGGGATGTGTAGCATCTCTCGGTGTATGTATAGTCATCTGCACACACAGATCATTACTGGCGGGGAACAAGGGACTTTTCAGAGTCTGAAGGGTTAATCCCCTGTGTTTTATAGGGGTGGAAACTCCATTAGTGTTAATGTGGCAAGTCAAAGGAAACCTTTTTGCGGATTTCAAACGAAACATGGACAAAACCAAATCACTGGCCCCTCCGACTTGTGCAGGGGGATAAATAACCTTCTTTCAGCAAAGCCAAGAGAAGCGAGATCAAAAAGCCGGGCACATTTTAATGAGGAAAAACACCTCTGTAATAACGACTGCGCTGGGACCACAGAGCGCCGGCAGTGTGTGACCCGAAGGGCCGGGCGGCCGTCTGCAAAGGCTGCTGGGACTCTCCACAAAGCCTCTGCTAACGACAAGCACTGAGAAACACCACGATCAGACGGCTCCTGGCGCCCACTCCGCCGCCTCGACCCGGCAGCATGGGGATGCAGTCCTACATGGCCCTTCCCCCAGGCAACTGGCCTTTCCCCTTGAATCAGGGCCCTGTGCAGTCACCACACAACCCCCAGAATATTGTGTAATTAGAGGCCGTATCCCTCTCTCATGACACCAGCTTGACCCTACGTAACCTCATTGGTTCCCATGCAGTTATTCCTGATTTACATCACCGTCAGTAAGAGATGGATCAGGCCCCGCACCTAGTTTGAGATGATCAAGCAGTTTGCCTGGGCATTTTACCTGTTATGTATTTGCTTATTTAGTGGGCTGCCAACCCAAGGGCTTCTGCCCTTTGTGGGAGCTAGCCAGGCCCCCCCCCCCCCCAACAGTGCACATGGGGAATGGGGAACATTACAGAGAAAGATGCTCCTTGGAAGGAAAGAGTTGCCTGGGTGCCTTTGTCCATCTCTCTGGAGATCCTGCATCCCTACCAGAGAAAGGATGCCTCACACCCAGCTCCTTCAAGCCATGCCGGGGGTGGGGAGAAACCCATGGGAGCCAGGGTGAGGGCTGCCCTGATTTCGCCTCCTTGTGCATGAGGGACCTGAGGGCCACTTCTCCACAGAATATGTGCAACCTGCCCCTTCCTGCCACACTCACCCAGGCAAAACGTCTGGGGAAGCCCAGGGGAGTCTGACCTGGGGAAGGACTGAAGGATTAGACCCTACAGTGATGGGGTTTCCTGGGCATGCTTGGGTCCCGATTCAGCTACGTGTGCTTTTAGGCCCCATCCCCAACCAGCACAGCACTTAGGCACATGCTTAAGTCCCATTGATAGACTTTAAGGGGACTGAGGTGTGTGCTTAAAGTCAGGCCCAAGCTTAAGTGCTGTGCTGAACCAGGGAGGACGGTCAAACTGGGGTGTTAACCCCGAGTGTCCTGCCTCCCTTGCTCAGGTGAGAAGTCTTATGGGGGACAACAACACAGCAAAGAAAACCCCATGACAGCAACTCTCAGAGCCCAGGTCAACTGGCTCAGGCTCCCGCTACAGGGCTAGAAAGAGCCATGTCGCCGTCCGCCTCACTGGGTCTCAGAGCCCAGGCTCCAGCCCCATCCTGAACGTCGGCATGGCTATTTTTAGCCCAGTGGCGCGAGCCCAAGTCACTCGGAGACTCGCTGCCGCAGGGTTTTTTGGCCCTGCAGATGTTCCGTTAGCTCACTGGCTTCCACTCAAAGCCTGCACGGCCCCACAGTAAACACAGACATGAGATTCCTTATGGGATTTGGAGAAGAAGGAAGTTACCTCTCTGCTTCCACGCAGCACAGACACCACACGCTATTCTGATCCAGGAATCTCTGACGCTGGAGACTAGCTCTCCCCTTCCGCCGCTTCCCTATCTACCCTGAGGGTGAAATACAACCCTTTTCACAAGCTTAGACCCTGCTTGAGTCACCGATGCTTAGCAAGAGCGTGACGCTGGATTCCCCCCGCCCCCTAGTTTCATGTGCCCACGTTTGGTTATTGGAGGGTTGTTTCGGAGGCCTAGCTGCACACACAGGTTTGGAGTACGCAGGGAATGCAGGATTGGGCCCCAAAGTGCCATTCAAATCCGTGTCAGCGCGGAGGGGCCTGTGGAAGACAGGACCGCACCCTTGTTATTGGAAGGCTGCTGATGACCAGGAACGCCAGGCCAGGCGCATTTTTGCTCTTGAGAGCGGAGCTGAAAGCAGCGTGCTTTCGATTTAAAACTAGGCCTGTGCTCTGGGGCGCCCACAGGCTACGCACAATGGGTTGTGAGAGTTCTTTGGGTGTTGCCCGTGGGAGCTGGCCTATGTCAAACGCAGTGTACATCAAACCCATGGGCTTGGACACTAAAATGCCTTATGGAGGCTTATCCCCACAGCTGCAGAACAGCGCCATTTACAAGTCAATAATCAGGTCCATTTCCACTTCCTCCGGGGTGAGAGGGGGTAAGTAGTTGATAGATTTTTAAGGCCAGGAGGAAGCATTATGTCCATTGAATCTGACCTTCTGTGTAGCACAGAGCAGAGATCCCTGCGTCAAACTCAGCAGCCTGTGGTTGAACTAGAGCATAACAGGGAGCAGCCAGTTATACCAGTACTGATCCTCCAGGCAGAGAGGAGGGGATCACATGGCAGAGAATAGGGGCCAGGCGGGGGGCACAGAGAGAGGGAGGGGCCAAGGGACATGGAGGTGGCAGGGGAAACAGGAGGGTATGAGATGCAGGGGGCTGGGGAAGGGCACAGAAAGGGGTGCAGGGAAGGACAGTGTCTTTTATCCATATGAAAAAGTTTAAACACAAAATGTTTTCAATATAACACTTGAAATGCTCAGTTTTCCACCAGGATAAAAGCCAAATCTCCCCCCCTCCCATGTATAACACCTCCCCCCATTTCCCCTCCAATCCTCACGCAGTTCACACCCACCCACCTGAGTATAACTACTTCCATCAGACCTCAGCCCCAGGGAGAATTACCCTCAGTTCCCCCTTTCCCCTCACCTGCTGGGTGTAACTACCTCCCTGCCCCCCACCTGCAGATATAACTGCTCCTACCTTACGCCATCCTCACCCACTTCACTCCTCCCAGTATAACTGTCCCCCAGCCCCTCCACACCTCCTACAGACCTGCTAGAGTTTTTAGGAGGGAAGCCCCACTTTGGTGGGCCTCGTAAGATACCTGGCTGGGTTCTCTCCCGCAGACCTTGGACACCAGCCTGATTTAAAATGCTGGTGACTCAAGGAAAAAAAACAGGGAAATTCCCAAACAAACACCTTCGTTAGAAAAGAGCTTGGGTTGATACTGAGCTTCAATGGAGCTAAGATAACTCCCTAAAAACCCCTCCCACCACTCCAAAGAGTTAAAAGTCTGTAAATAAACAGCTACGGGATCTAGCCAGTTTGCCTCTGCCATGTAATCCCTCCTGAACCAACAGCACCCCGTGATGCCCCTCCAGGGCCAAGTTCATGAGTGGTGAAGCAAATCACCATGTGCAACCTCTCACGTAGGTATCATGTCCACAGGCAGTGGGCTGTATATTTACTAGGGCGCGATTTAAAAAAAATCAATCGTGATTAATTGCCCTTTTAAACAATAATATCAATTTTCACGATACAGATTGCCCTACAGTACTTGTACGAGGAGAACTGAAAAATACTATTTCTTTTATCATTTTTACAGTGCAAATATTTGTAATGAAAAATAATATAAAGTTAGCAGTGTAGACTTTGCATTCTGTGTTGTCATTGAAATCAATATATTTGAAAATGTACAAAAACATTCAAAAATATTTAATACATTTCAGTTGGTATTCTATTGTTTAACAGTGCGATTACAACTGCAATTAATCACAATTCATTTTTTCAATTGTGATTAATTTTTTTGAGTTAATTGGTGAGTTAACCGTGATTAATCGACAGCCCTAATATTTACATATAGCTTCTGAAACACACCACCGGCTGGCAAACAACATCCCGAGGTGTAAGACAACCTTTTCTTTGTGGGGAAAGATTTGGCTTTTATCCTGGTGGAAAACCTGAGCATTAGTTAGCACTAATCTACAAATAAAAGTAACAGCTGTTGACTGTGGCTTTACTGAGTTTTGTGCCATAACTACATTTGCCCACTTTTAACAGAGCGAGATAAAGGAGCTTGTTCCAAACGCAGTGTTTCCTTTGTTAATGTAATCCCTATATTATGATTATTGTTATTATTTTCCCACCCCCCCAGTGTCTACATCCAGGATAGAAGAGGTTAGAGCAAGGCCAGCCTAACGCTGAGGAAACATGGGAGCCGAGGGGGAGACCTGACTAGTTCCCTAGCTCATCCTGGGTGAGCTGACTCTGCGTTAGTATTATTTATTACTCAGATTACTGGAGTGCCAGGGGGCCCTCGTTATAGACCAGAGCCGCAGCATGCTAGGCACTGTACAAACGGCTTTGCGTTACTCTCTCTCCGACAAATGGATTGACTGGCCTCCAGCAGGGACCTGTCCAGCCCTCTTCAGCCACAGGGAGAGTCACTGTGAAGCAACATAGAAAATCAGGGTTGGAAGAGACCTCAGGAGGTCATCTAGTCCAATCCCCTGCTCAAAGCAGGACCAATCCCCAGACAGATTTTTGCCCCAGATCCCAAAATGGCCCCCTCAAGGATTGAACTCACAACCCTGGGTTTAGCAGGCCAATGCTCAAACCACTAACCTATCCCTCCCGGCTCCCCGCTACCTTTGAATGTGGGCAGTCGAGGAATATAGAGGGATTTTCAGGGGCGCCCTCACCTCCCAAAGAGCATCTTGTCCATCTAACCACATGTATCAGGAGTGCTGGCCCATTACTGTCCTATGCACAGCAAATGCCACTAGAGGTGTATGTAAGAGAGACAAGTAGCAGATGCACATTTCATGCATCACCCAGCGACTCATCTCTGCATTCATGGGGCTTGGCTTTTCTATGACTTGCGTCTTCTTTTTCCTTTGCATTCTTCCCCTCTCCTTCTGAAAGCTGCTTGTTGTTGTTCTAGGTATTTATGGACCTGTTTATCTGATCTCAAGGGAGCCTATTCTTATCTCAGAAGCAGCAAGGGAAGGGTTAAACCAGACAGCCCCTAGACAGCATGGAGCCAAATAAAATACCAGTCTGACATAAAAAAAAATACACTCAGGAGTGAAAAAGGTAAATGAAGGCAAAACCTGAAATTAACAGGGAACGCTTTGCATTTCTGAGTGAACTAATTCCACGGCTCCCTCCGAGGACTGGGCCTGGGCAGGGGACACAAGCTAACTTGTTTCACTTTCCCCTGGTCTCCTTTAGAAACTACAGAACCTACCTTGTCACTGGAGACAAGGAAAAAACCCCAACCGATACAGTAAGGTAAGCGGCAGCCCTGGGACTGAAGACAGGTCAGCCTGCGACCACATGGATGTGCAAGTGAGGAGATCCCATGAACACGAATAGCCGCCACCTACATCAAGGGGACAAGAGCCTGTTAAAGTGTAAGAGAAGGATGGACACACACGTAAAGAGAAAAAACATTCTTTAGAGTTCCACATCAGCTGGGAAAGCCCATCCTCCGAGCTGGCCCTACATTATGATGACAGTAGTAAGTATTATTTTACACAGCACCTAGAGGTTCCAGCTAAGAGCAGGCCTCCATTGTGCTTGGCACTGATCAAACACAGACAGTCCCTGCCCTGAAGAGTCTACAAAACCTAACAGAAAATGTGGGAGGAGAAACTGAGGCACAGAGGGGGGGGAACGTGACTTGCTTAAGGTCCCTCAGCAGGCCAGTGGTAGAACTGGAGACTAGAACCCCAAGTCCTGTGACTCACAATCCAGTGCTCTACCCACTGGACCACACTGCCTCTCCCAAATGGCATTAATTTTCACTGGCAGCCCAGGGATAGCGGCCAAGGATGGAAAATGCCACAGAGAGCGAGTATCATCTCTGCCCCTGCTGGGGTTAGCCCAGGGAAAGATTGCATTAATTCAACCCATGCCCTGCTACCTAGTCTGTGGTTAGACACAATCCGAGTCCAGAAGCGCCAGGCCAGCACAAAAGACTCGGTTCTTAGGGGCAGGCTATCTTCTTGTTCTCTGTTCATCCAGCTCCTAGCACAAGGAAGTCCTGCTCCAATACTGGAGTTCTGAGGTGTTACTGCAATAGAAATAAATCCAAAATAAATCAGTAACATCCATAACAACCGGCCCTCTGGCTCCGGAGAGGGACTGGATCTGCACAGCTGGGGCTCACCCCTCTTTGGGCAAATCGATCCGATGACTAGAGGCAAAGGCAAATTTAGGCACAGCATCGTCTCCCCAGGCCTGAGCCGAGGGGGGAATGGAGAGGTGGGTCCTTGGCCAGATAGGTTTGGGGTTCCTGGCACTGCCAGCTCACCCTCCCCATCTCCCTATTCCTCCTCCCTTTCCTAACACCCCTTGTTTACCTTCTCTTAAGGAAGTGCCTGACAGTTCTTGTCATTTAAGGTGGCCCCAGCCCTGTGGATCGCTCCTTCAGGGAGGGTAATTGGGCCACAATTTGTTTTCGATGTCAAGATGGCGTCAAAGATAAGACAAAAATCTCTAGGTTTGGGGGCTAAAGAGACAGGAGAAATCCTGACCCAGGGCCGACCTCAGAGTAATGGCCACAAACCCCAGCGAGTAACACGGCAGGTGAAAGATTTACTGCCGGGGAGACTTTTGATCCAATGCCCGAACTCAGAGCCCCTCAGTCCAGCTGCTAGCTCCCAAATCAAACTAATCTCCCATGCACCATCTCCGGAGTAACCCGGCCTCTCATCTCTTCCCCCTCCCAAAGACCTGCAACCCCCCCCCACCGGTGTGCCCTCCCTGTGCACCCCATTCAGATCCCTGCATAGCCAGGGCTTTTACCAGTGTGTTGCAGAACTTCCTCCTCCACCCTGCAAACTGCCCTGGGCTGGTACACTGGCAGGGTTGGGGGTTAGGAGACCTGGAAGGGAAAAGTTAGCCAGATCAATCGTTTGGACTGTCCTTCAGGCCATGAGGGCTTTATGCTCTATAAAGACACCGCAGTGGCAAGTCACTTGGTATTTGGTGTTTTTCTTAAAGCCCCAGCTCCAGGAGTCATGTGAAAACATCAGGTTCCATTAAGAAAAGGGCAAGCTTCCCGCTTCTGTGGCTGGGGAGAAAGCTGGAAAATAAGAGCTCAAAAGACTCAGAAAGCAGGGGGCAAAGGCCCAACATTTATTTTGAAGCATCTCCTGGTTTTTCAATGCTTGAGGTTGGCTGTGTGCATCTTCAGCCACACCCAGCTAGGGCTTTAAATACAGATGTGAATTCATATTACTCAGGGAAGCATCTGCAGGACAGAGGAAATAAAAAAGCACTAGAATCAGCGGGCCGCTTTGAATCCCAGGGGCAGGGTACGTGTGTGTCTGTCTCACTCCTGGATTCCAAAGACCATTTGCAAAGTGATCCGACAAACTCATCTTTTGCTCCATGGCAGTTTGAAAGGAAACCCCTCTGCCCAGGCAGAGCTGCCACAGTGCCAGGATCCGGCAGCGCCCTGGGCTGTCTGGGCTTTGTTGTGCAGAGGTCTCATCTGCACAGTAAATGTTTCGTGTTCATCTTTAATCAAAGCTCCCTGCTTGGCAGCTGGGAACGGCCCCCATAGAACTTTAGCGCAATGACTGGTCCTCGGAAGGCAGCTGGTTAGAGGTGGTTAGAGTCCCAGTAATGCAAAAAGAAACAAGCATTGCGTGCATGGTGTGCAGGCATCGCTCGGCGCTTAAGGTGTTTGCATGAGCGCTGCTTTATTTTGTGTCAGGTTCCAACCCGATGTGCCCCACCCGGACTCTCTGTCTGGGGTGCTCAGCCCTTGAAGGCACAGTCCCCAATACCACAAGTGAGTAAGTTGCCTCAGAGGCAAGAATCGGCCTCTCAGTAGCAAATGAGAGACGATAAATGGGGTGGGGCTAGGCCGTGAAGCCTCCTGAAAGCTTTTGGTTGATGTGATAAAGAAAGGGGAGCCATTGGAAGGATTGAAAGGGAGGGACAACAGGGTCAACAAGATGGGCTAGAATTTATCCCCGTTTTACAGGTGGGGAAACCAAGACACAAACAAGGGAAGGGACTTGCCCAAGATCACACAGGGAGTCAGTGGCAAGGCCAGGGATCGAACCCAGGAGTCCTGGCTTCTATAGATGCATCTTTACCCACTAGCCGCCATTCCCTTTGCTGAGGTTGAAATTGGCAACCCTCTTCTACAGCCACGGTCACACTGAGGCACACCCACCTTGCGCATGCTGGCACTACCAAACGCCTGCAATGCGGCGAATACAATCGTATGACTTGGCATGGGCAATCCGCCTGGTTTCCAGTCTTGCATTACACATGGAGCGTCAGGGTTTTTGATAACTATATAGATCATGCGGCAGTAGACGTGTGTTTACAACACAGAGTTGGGAAAAGACATGCACTAACCAGCTCTGGAGAAAGATGAATACTTCCAACACACAGCGTGTCATGTGCAAGTATTTGCACAGCAACGTTGTTAGAAATCGACTTTTCTTTTCCTGCAATGAAACCCCTTCGTTGTTTTCTCGCACAGCTCGGTCCATTCCTCAGGTTAAGCTGTGGCATGGACGGCAGAGCGGGCGCCCTGTTTTCTATACATCAGCCACGTTTAGGTTACGGGACAGGAGAAATGGGACATGCATCTCGTGAGCTGGGAATTCTCTGGATGCTATTCTGCTCAGTCGTTTGAACAGCACCGATGGATGCTACAGAGCTCAGGACGTGCTGGTAGAGGTGCTGCAAAACCCGTAGCTCCGTGCTGTCCTGGAGGCTGCATGTGTCTGGACAGACCTGCATCTTATTGTTTGTTCAGCACTAAACAGCAGCAAGGAGCTGGGTTCTGCTGCAGAAACCGGAGGGACAGGCCCCAAGAGGTCTGCAATTCTGACCGACAAGCAAGACAATCCAGGCCTAAAATGGCCTGGAAGCTGGGAACGAAGCATAGAGTGAGGTTATTATTTATTCTAGTTGCAAGTGTGATGGTATATTTACTGAAGTGGGTCAGCACTGGGACCTGCAAAGTGAAAACATGTGCTTATGCCCGTCTGATTCTTTGTGAGGGATACAGAGACCTGGAAGGTTATTTGTCTTAAAGGGTTTTTTTTTTTTTTTTTGATTGCATTTTAACATTGGGAATTCAGTTCTTGGCCACCCTGAAAGACCCCACGGGGACCGGAGAGCTAGTGGAATTACGGCATTGCTGGTGGCTGAAAGCTGAGGACTGAGCAGTGAAAGGGAATTTGAGGCTGCAGCTACCCTGCCAAAACCTTCCGGGACACTCGCTTTGCCAGTTGTTAGTGGCTGTAGTGTTCCAAACAGGTTGATTTAACTGCTGGAGCCCCAGAGCTTTCACCAAAGCTGACAACCAGTGAAACTACAGCAGTGGTGAATTACAGGTCTCATTGTGCCAGTGCAGATGGCAGAGTCTTTTGACTGCATTTGCTGACACACATTTTACTCAAGTGCCTAGAAAACACTGTGGAGAAAGGAGGTCTTTGTCAAGTGCCAGGTGTACTAGTCCCCCACTGCTACACCAGCAAAACCATGAAGAACCAGACTGGAGCTTTCTAAGGCTAAAAACCAGGCCTTACCCCCCCCCCCCCTTTTAGACTTTCTTTGTATGCAGCATAAAGATGTCGAAAAGGGCTCTTTAAAAAGTCCTTTGCCAGCCACCTCTAACAGTAAAAAGGTGTGTTAGGGAAGGACTGGAACAAAGTGTGTGTGGGGGAGGGAGCTGATGGCACAGCAAGGGTGGGAAGAACTCCCAGGTAGCATGGAAAAAGGTGGAAAGACAAGCAGAAGTTTCCAGAAGGGATTTACAGAAGGGTAGCTAACAAGGAATGGATCCAGTTGTCCCATCACAATGCGGCCTTAACGATTTGCTGTGACTGGCAAGGGAGTTTAGCATCTTGCCCTTTTCCTCCATAGATCTCAAAGCACGTAACAGTCTCCATGTTACAGATGGGAAAACAGGCACAGAGAGGAGAAGTGACATGCCCAGAGTCACCCAGCTGGTCGGTGGCAGAGGCAGGACTAGAATGCAGGTCTCCGAAATGCCGGTCCAGTGCCCTCTGCATCTTAGGGAGTTTAACCCTAGTAGCACTAATAGAAACGCCAGTTTGAAATTTCATTAGGCAAGTAGGTTTTTTAGCCGAATGAGCGTACCCAGCTGAATGATCCTGGGGCTACGGGCCCTCCAGCACAAACCAACAGCAACCAGGAAAGATTTGAATGGCGCCTACTGGAGTTTCCACTTGGGCTAGCGCACTCTGCAGCGTTAGCGGCCCTGCTCCCGTACTGGTAAAGCAGAGCTGGGAAGTTACTTCTTCTGGGGCCAGTTTCTCCCCCAGCCCACATGCAGAGGGGGGCTGGGGTGCATAAAGGCTCGGGGCTGGCTCCCCAGCATTCTCCAGCCTTCACCGTCCCCAGTGCCCTCTGGGTGCAAGGAGGGCTGGGTCTTTGCAGTTCCTGACAGCAGTAACGTGTACTTGGGAAAGCAGCACCAAGCAGAGGCTGGGGTTGCTCAGGGCTCACTGCCAGCGTGATGGGCTGCTGGCTTCCTTCCCTCTGGACAGGCAAATCAGTTGGCAAAACTCAGACTCAAAAATGAATTTACAAGCAAGCTGGCTGCAAGAGCTTTGGACACCTCTTTCCTGCCCCCCACCCCATTAGTTAGGGGCTGGCTGGGCCAAGGGGTCAAGACAAAGAGGATACCCAGATGACTTTCATAAGCACTGCCCATTTGAACCCTCTTGGGGGTTTGTTACTCCATGCTACCCCGTTCAGGGCCTCAGTGCTGCCCCAGTCGCAATGGTACCTGAGCCCCTCATGGCCTATAGGATGCTCTCGGATCAAGCCAGACATCGCACATCGAGGGGCAATGGTTGTAGCCTCAGCCCAGGGCACCAGAAAGAGCTAATCCATCTCTGACAGTCCCATGGCAGCTGCCAGAGGATTTAGTGCCCTTTTGTAGAATCAGCTTGTGTTGCTGCAGCCCTCGAGCTCACAGACAGTGAAGTTTCACATTCCAGTGTCCCTGGAGGGCACATCCTGCATTCACCTTACATCTCCTCTTTATACAGGTCCCTTCTTCACAGGGTGGTCAATCTACCCCTCTTGCCTATGCTGGAAGTTCCGTTTCCACCTCGACCCTCTCTATTTATGCTGCTGCATTGACCACATAAAGCCTCCAGAGACGTATGCAGGGGGCACGCCCTGAAAAACAGTTTTCAAACTAAGTTATTCTAGGGGTTCTTGTTACTTAGGGAAGAAGCCAATCCTACCTGCTGGGATAATAGAGATATGATATCCGCTTCAGCTCTTGGACAAGTGAGATTAAGTGCTGGCCAGGCTGGTTAGTCATCACTTATTACATGCGTTGGATAGAAAAATAAAATAAAATAAAATAAAGCAACAGCTGAGGCTGTTACTAAATACCCAGCCTGTTTGATAATGGACGGAGTCTATAAAACTCAAAACCATTAAATCCCCATTTACATTTTTCCCCACTCCGCTGATCTGCCCTTTATAATGGAGAGGCAGAGAGAATCAAAGCCTGGTTTATATCAAACTTTGTGGAAAGGGTGGGGGAAAGCCTCCAGCACAGTGCAGAGTATTGGACATGTTCAATTTCAGTCTCAACCCGGCAGTATAAAAAACAACCCCCTCTTTGAGATATCCACATCCCCTAATACAGCATAATCCCACTTCCTGTATCTGACAAGTACAACCAGCTCTGAGCGAGGAACCATCTTTGTGACAGGAATATGGCTCTGGTCCCTAGAACAGCTGTGGAGAGTATTCTCTCTCCAATCAGCAAATGACCTCATCAGCAGCGAAGCTGCAACTGACTGAGCATGGCCTGCTTAAAGCTAGTCCTCTGTGTTCTTTAGGTAACACTGCCGCCCTATGGTGACAGGGAGGAGAAAATGGACCAGTGGTTCTAAGTTTCTATCTAATCTGATACTCACTCAAGATTCCAGGCTAGCAGGTGAAGAGAACGCGGTGACCCTCTCTAGGTTCTGAGCTCGCTCTTTTCCATGTTTCCTTTCAGGGAGTCAGGATGAAGAAGACACATTAATCTGCATGTCTATTATTATTTGTATGACCATCGTGCCTATGAGCTCCGGTCACAGACCAGGGCCTCAGTTGGTAGGCTGTTTATACAGTGCCTGTCCCCTAATGACTACATTATACCATGCGTTAGCATTTGTGCCATTCATAGAATATCAGGGTTGGAAGGGACCTCAGGAGGTCATCTAGTCCAACCCCCTGCTCAAAGCAGGACCAATCCCCAGGCAGATTTTTGCCCCAGATCCCTAAATGGCCCCCTCAAGGATTGAACTCACAACCCTGGGAGCGGAGCTTCTGCAACTGCAGTGGCTGAAGACCCCATTTTTGCCGATTTTGGAATGTAGATACCACAGCTTAATTTCTAATTAAAAAATTAAGAAATCATATCCACCATGGTGATGCAATGTATCGTGCCCACAAGCCCTGGAGAAGAGGAAGATGATGGGTAATGTTATACCATGCTCTGAACATTTAGACAAAAATCACAACACTCAGTTCCACGCCTGCTTCTGTCACTGACTCACTGAACTCTGGGCTTGCAAAACTGATACAGACACATTGCAAGTGTAATTTACCAGGGTACATCACACTGATGTGGTGCATCTACGCTGGGGGCTGTACCAGTGTAATTATGACAGTGCAAACCATCTCTGCACCACACAAAACCACAGAATAACCGGAGTGTTTGAGACGTCACAGTCTCTTTCCTAACAAAAAAACCAAGAATAATCACTACTTCACAGGCATGTCAGGAGGCTTTGTTAAATAATATTTATAAAGCACTTCGTATCTCCCACAGGCTACGTGGTGGCTAAGCATTATTAACTCTTCGTTGACGCCACAACTCTGGCCAGTGTTCCCTAGCTGTGAAAAACCCTAGGACTGGAGGAAGTCAGAGTGAAATGGGAAGAAGGTTTGATGGGATGAATGGGAAAGCTCCGAACAGAGGTACAGAACGCTTCAGGGAGGGGAAAACGAACAGCTCTCCAGATCCAGCTCATTCTCCCTTAGGATCTTGGGGTGCTGCGCCCCACCATTTCTCTGGACCTGCACACTGTGAAGACTGACACTCACCTTTCATCTGGTAAACACTCCGTTTAAAAACGGACCCAAGTGGATGGTGCGTAAAAGGACCGTTTAGAGTATTCTTCAAAACGAAGACAAGCACGGCGCTACAACAGGCGCATAAGAGGAGTCAGTCACAAAATAAGAATGAATCAAATGGAAAACAGTGGATTTTACTGGCTGGCTGCCCATAGCAGGGAAAATCCCCCATGATGGAAGGTACATTATCCTCTAAATAGAAGGCTTACGAGGCTGGGCAAGTGAACACATCTTATTTAACAAAAGTTTTATGTACCATTGGAACATTTCTTGGCTTATACCCGCTATGCTACAAGAGGCCTTATGTCATAGGAACTATTCATCCAGCTAAGGAGTTGGTGGGACTCCTTTATTCGACACAGGGGAACGGCATTTTTCCTCGCCCCTCTACGTCCCCTCCCATCTCCGCAATACTCTGAGTCCTGGGAACAAAAAGTCAGCACTGGGAATCAAAGTGAACCCAGGTGTCCTATGTGGCAGTGAGAAGCACAACATCTAGATCATCCCAGGAACCAAATATCCTAAGCCAGTCACTGGCAATGAATCCCATTCAGAGAGGCAAACAGAGGGAATGTGGGGCTTGTTGCTAGATAGATCATTTATTAAAAGTGAAACTCAGGCATTTGTATCTTTGTCTGACAGTACAGAATTAAAGTCTCATACACGGTGGGAGAGAACATTTTCTACATCTCAGAGAAAATTATACAGTTTCACTATAAGTTACTAGAGTTACGCTGACAGTACACCGCTATCTTACATCAGTAAAAATACAAGCTATCCAAAACATTTGGAATAAGATCAGCACAACATGTGGGAGGCTGTAAAGAAAGGGGGAATGATTGTTTTGTACCAGGCTTACTGGGAGAAAGAGTAAAAGGATTTTTTTTTTTTAAAGTTATCCGATATGTATCCTCTTGGTGTTCTGGCTGTGGAATGGGACAAGACAACAAATGAAAGGCAGAACACAAACCTCGCTCTTTTAAAAACAACACTGGAAATCTATTAAGTCAGAGACCCTAAGAACCTATTGCAACCGATTTTATACATCAGACCTGATTCTAAGTGAAATTCAGAATTTAAGGCAAGAGCCCTCCCATTCCATGAACACTATTTAGTTACTTTCCAACAGAGCTGTGGGTAACGGGTAACATGGAAGTGAGAGCAGGGGTTTGTTGCAGAAGTGAATGGACTATCTGGTGCCGTTAAGAGTCCTGTTTAAAACTAGAAAGCAGAAACTGCAAACTGAACTCTACCACCTCTCTTATGCTTGATAAGTTCTAGCTGACATGAAGAAACAAACAATAGTCTCTTGTCTCTCCATGATGGGCCCTTTAGGGAATCCACTGGGCAGTAAAATGGCTCCCACCTAAAAGTTTAATGTTCCCTCATCTCAACAGTTTAAACTTGAAAGAGAAAATGATGCTAGGGCACTGCAGGAGTAAGAATGGTTTGAAACAAAGATAGAAAAGATTTTGTTTGATTAAGTCCCCCTCCCTGACCACCTCCATTTACTTACCATCATTTACCACTGGTATTTACATTAGAACCTACCGCCAGAAGTAAAGTGCATGGCCCACCCTTTCTCCTCCCCACTACATGTGTGTTTGGCATAAAACACTCATTGCAAAATGTAACACTGTGTAGGTGACTCTTCTTTCACACACACATTTTTAAAAAGCCCATTTAGTTGGGTTTTCATTTGGACCGTGTCCTATTTGGAATTCTCTTTGCTATGCTAGCTAGTCTGAACTATGTTTGCTGTGGGTTACTTTGGCTTTAGATTTCATAGCTTGTTTGGATAAGAAGCCATCCTACTGACATGTCTGACTTTCAAATGCCAGACAGGTTTTTTTAGCGGAGTTTTTTGGTTGAGCTACACATCGAAAGAGCCTCCAACTTTCCTTAGAAGCACGCTTGCAGGTACCAGAGAATTAGGTAAAGTCAGGACAACCTTTATCCTCCACTTTTCTGAATCTTAGGATATGTATACACCACAGCAGTTAGAATGGCACAGCTACGGTGCTGCAGTTGTGCTGTCTGTAGCACTCTAGAGTACATTCCTCCGACGTTGACAGGAAGGGCTTTTACCACTGATGTAGGTAATTCACCTCTCGGAGAGACGGTAGCTAGACTGATGGAAAGAATTCTTCTGGTGATCTAGCTGTGTCTACAGCGGAGTTGGGTCGACTTAGCTACGTTGCACAGGGCATTACATTTTTCACAGTCCTGAGCGATATAGCTAGGTTGACCTAAATTTGTAATCAGGCTTTAATATCCAAAGATTCTAGCAAAAGAAACATTAAATATTACTGCAACAGTTTGCTCAAGATATGCAGCATTCAAGATATAGAGACGAAACTAGGCCTTGAAAGATGAACAAAGAACATCTAAGGACAAAGTGCCCCCTAAGTTCTTGCCCGCTTTATCAGCTGCACTTTCCAGTCATCACAATGCCACTGCCCCCAATTTAATCCTATCACAGTACACTTCAAATTCTCTTGCTTTTTCCTTCACTGAGCCGAAGGCATGAAAAAGGTCAGTGATTTTTTTCTTCCCCTACAAATACTAGTGATCAGCATAGGACCACTACACAGGATGAAATTAACCCACTGAAGAAGCCTGCAGGAGGGACTCGGAGTTCCATCCTAAGGGCTTAGGGTCTGATCCAAACCCTAATGAAGTTGACAGGAGTCTTTAATTGGATTAGGTTCTTATGTGGACAGGAGGATTTCCTATAGGGCCTTCTGCACTGGATGAATTCCACCAGACTTGGAACAAATGATATAATACTACTACTACTAAAACGTGCCCACCATGGTTCAGTTAGATAGCACTTAAGTCCCATCTGCGAAATGCAAATTCTAAAAGTATCAAGGTAAAAACGTACACCTTGTGTGAATGAATCACGTCAATCAAAGCATTTCTGCTCTCCTGAATCTTAAACAAACCCCGAAGTGCAGAAAAATTCTGCTACCTCAGCTTTCACATCTCTGAGGCTCAAAAAATATTTGCTCTTGAGGATTTAAAAAACGTGGGACAGGATCATTAATGAGCATGCAGCATAATCAAATACACACAGTGGCATTACACAGAACAATTGCATTGTTGCGTTTCTGGTTATTAAAGTCTAAACGCTCTGAGAGCCACAGGCACTCTGAACATAGATATTGCTGCTGAATTGACGTGGGATGTCAGTTTCTAGCATGGGGAGTCACGTGAGTGACCAGTCCCTCCACCAAGACACTTGCTCTCATGATCAAGGCTTGTTACTCTAGCTGAGTTGAGAACAAGAGAATAAGGCATCTCCAAGTGTTTATAAGGCAATGGAATCCACGGGATCTGAAAAGCAAAGATTCTTCTGCTTCTTTGGTGTCCCTCCTCCAACCTCTCCACCTTATAAACTCCTGCTAATGGCTGGTAAACATCTTTCCATCACACCACCTTAGAATGAGATTTTTTTTTTTTTAAAGTATAATTGCTTAAGTGAAACCAACAACAATCAAATTTTATAATCAATCGATTAGCTCAGAAAAATGTCCTGAATCCCACCTCTGCACAAAAACATTCCAATTAATACACCTGAACAGATGGAACCTGCCACCATATTTCCTTTGTAAAGAATCTATTTGCTGCGGAGCGACTAAAACACTGCAACCAATTATTTGCTCTTAAAACAAAACAAAAAAACCCACCACACCACATAAATTCCTTTTTTACAATTTTGCTCTGTAAGTCAGGATGAGGCATAACCTACTCACAACTTGAAGACAGATTTTTCCTTAATCACTCTCCTCCGGCTGCATGCATACAAACGCTGCAGTTAATCATGCAGTCAGAGAAAAATACCTTCTAAGCATCTGTCCTGAATTATATAAATCAGATTAACTGACTGATACGGGGTTTTTATTTCAGCCTTCCAATAAGGAAGGGACCAGAATAATGGAGACTCTTAAACACTCAGGAAATATTGATGCAAGACATTTGCTTACCATTCCATACACTCCTTCACGGCTTGTGTCAAAGCCCCTTAGGGTATGTCTCTATTGCAATTAGACACCTGTAGGTGTCCAATTGCCCATGCCAGCTGACTCCCTAGGGACTGTTTAATTGCAGAGGTTTGGGCTCGGGCCTCACTAGGGCCCCAGCTCCAGCCCAAGCTCGAATGGCTACATGGCAATTAAACAGCTCCCTATCCCTAGCCCCACGAGCGTGAGTCACCTGGCACGGGCCAGGTTTTTAACTGAAGGCTAGACATATCCTCTGATCTAAATAGCAAAAGGTTCTTCAAATTCATACTGAATTGGAGTCTGTGAGGACACTTGACACAATCCACATCATTCAGAGATGCATCAGATTAAAATGGAATATCCCCTAGCACTAGAACTATTTTCTGCATGACACTGGACTTATTAAAAAGGCTGAAGTTTCTTGAATATCTATTTGGAACATAAGCAAACACTTGAAAGCTCTGCAAATAAACTCAGTTTGCTTAGAGTGGTGACCTTACTTATCTTAACAGACACGTTGGGAAAGCTTAAGATTTCAAGAAGTTATTGTATGAACTGTCTGTCTTGCACAATAAGCAATACATACAATATTGAGCTGTGTCTCATGTTTAGCTACAGCCGGTTTCTGCATGTTCAAACCCACAACGGAAAAATTCTAACCTAAGTTCTCCACTGTTCACTTTGCTGCTTGTTTGCATATATGCTCATCAAGTGGGGCTTGGCAACTCAGAACAGAATAAAAAGACTAAAGTTAAAACAGCAGGGGCGCAGAGTGGTGTTTTAAACCACAAAAATTACCTTGAATTGAATTTGAGGTCATTGGAAAATGACAGGTCACAACCCTCTTTAGGCTCCCTTTGCCAATTCTGTTTAGGCTGTGAAGATTTGTAGGAATACCTTGGCTTGAAAGGACAAAAATGTGTGATTTTAACTTTACTTTTAAAATATGCAGTTACAAAGGACAACTGTGTGCCATTCCATGATCAGCATTATTCCTAGGAAACGTAATTTTAATGCTTATGAAAGGTGAGTGTTTTGACTCTCTGTCCATGCCAAAAACAGTTCAGGCAGATGCTGTTCAAATATCGCATACACTCCTGTTAGTATACTGGTGACATATCTATTGCTCCTAGAATGGTTTATCGGAAACTGAGACTGGAAGTCAGACCAATCTGTGTGCCAGTTTTGTGATGTGGACCTGCTGAAGACCAGATTGAGAATAAAGTTACTTGTGTGACGTATACCTGATCTGACCCAGGATACCTGATCTGACCCAGGATAAAAGCTCGTGCCATAAGCCATTGCTTCACCTATCCCCCTGAGCCTAGAATTCAAGAGACACAACAAAGACTTACGTAAATTAATTGGGGCATTTTTAACAACATGATCAAACCAGTGAATTAATTCACAATTTTTGCCTAAATGCCACATATTTCCTTAAATGCCGTAAGTTCAGAAAATGCAGATGTTCTCAAATGCTTAAAACAATTCAATTAAATAATGAGTTTTTAAATAAGGTGAAGCAGATGAAAAGGTTGGCAATATCAGTTTGGTTTCCATATAATATGACGTGAGAAATCTATTTTCAAACCAATCAAATAGCATTCACTGAGTGGATTTGGCGAATTGTAGCATTCATTCACAGAAGTTTGGGACTTGTAGCACTGACTCAGAAAAGGTGGAGTGTGTTCAGGTTGTGGGCAAGCTTCAGACAGACTTCTGACCCCTGCACCTTGATTCTGAATTATAACTCCACCGCTGTACCAGTCCTGAGTCCAAGCTGCATGGTGGTTTTGTGATGCAGAATGAGGCCACTGAATTCTTTTTCCTCGTCACCTAAATCACATTCAGAAGCAGGCTTCCAGAAGTATTTTAACACACTACATCAATGAACTCCAAAGCCGCGGAGTCCTACTGATATCTTTAATTCTTCCTACGATCTTTATTCCTTCATTCCAATGTTGGCTTTGACTGGGAAGTAAGTCTCCTTAGGCATGCTGGACACATGTTTTCAGATAGTCCTGACCAAGAGTTTTTAGGCATTCACACACACCGCATTTAAAAAAATTTACAATATAGTTTAACAGTCTTTATAAGCTTAAAATGCATGACACCACCTGTTCCTTCAATATCATGCTTATTCTCATCCAAAGTCCAACTCATCTTCATTCTAGTTGCTTGCTGGTTTCCGATTTCTGGTCCAACCTGCTCTTGTTGCTCTTTACCATGTAGATGAAGTAAGCAAGTGTCTCCTTCTCGTTCACAGGGATATTTCTGAAGTGGCGGCTAATAGTCTAAACATTTAAAAAAAAAAAAAAAAAAAAAAAAAGGCAAATTCTTGAATTAAATGCAGAAGTAAGCAGAGCTACAGTTTGGTCTTTGTTCATCCTGACATTGATTTAAGGCTGTTAAGTAAAACACACTTTTATGCAAACATGCACTGATTTGAACAGTCAGTCCTCATTTACCCCTTCACTATAACTAGAATGTGCATTTGAGCAGAGAGAGGTCTTGCTAAATCAACAATTTCAGCAGCCAATTCACAGGTGGAATTTGGAAGCCAGGAAGTCCTCCTTTCCTAGGAAAGCATTACAACAGGCTAGTTTATTAGTTAGTAGTAGAAACCACCCCCACAACCCATTCCGTGCCAAGTTTGCTTGGAGAGAGTTTCCCCACCACTCAATATTTTAAAGAAGGGTGAAGGAAAGCTATCGCCAAGCGATCCAAAAGAGGTAGAGACTTGGCAATGTAAACAATGCAGCTTCAATGGACCTTTGTCCACATTAAAACATGGTAGGGAAGCTTTCATCAACGGAACTGAAAGGGGATACACAACAGAAAAAAAGCTAGGGCTACTACCTCAAACTTTGGTAGAAACCCTGGACAGTTAGGTTGCTTTTCTCATCCAAAGGATAAATCTAATGAAAAAAGGGTCTTGTTGGAGCAGGATTAGGAGATGTGCTTTCCCCTATGGTGGAAACATCTCTTTCAGTACCCAACACAACTTCAGAATTGGTTTTTGATGCAGGTTGAACAATATGAATCACTCCAAGAAGACTTATGGAAGTTTGAGTTTTCCTTACGGTGGGTTAGAAGCAGATGTCTAAGAGCCTCAGGCAGAAGTGATTCAAGCATGGGAGCTGGACGAGGATCCAGCGTAGGGTCAAAGCTGCTCAAACTTCACAGGAAATCTGGGAAGTGTGTGACAATTTTAAGTTAGGCTCCCTTTAAGGTTAAACTCTGCTTGCATAATAGTTTTGCTGGGGATATTACTGCAAATGTGCTTCAGTACATAGCGCTTGCCAACAAGAGGGAGTTGAAAGACTGCTTACTAGTTAGGTAGAACACTACAAATACATGATATACCAATGAGGATCTACCTCCCACCCTTCACCTTGTTACTCCATGCCATACACTGTACAACATTATCAACATTAATTCTGTACTCTACTTTGAAAATGAGCAACAAAACATTTTACAAAGCTGCCAGAACGTTGCGAGCTGTATGGTGGTAAAAGTCCAGGGCCTGCAAGAAACACACAGTGCAATTTCTGCAGAGGTAAGGTTAACCTGATGAGAGCAGAGCTTCCCTAGGAACAAGTTCAGGTGAAATCAGGGCAGGAGTGGGGATTCTGTAACATTGGCCTGAAGCAGAACTGCCTTGAACATTAGAATATCTGTTAAGGACACTACATCTATCTGCAGCACTGCTTGTATAAAAGAGCTACCCAAACTCTTGTCTCAAGTGGAGGACTGAAGGAGGAGACAGGTCTTTAATGGCTTATTAAGAGCATAAGAACGGCCATACTAGGTCAGATCAATGGTCCATCTAACCTGGTATTGGGTCTTCTGACAGCAGCCAATGCCAGGTGCTTCAGAGGACATGAACAGAACAGGTAACCACTGAGCGATCCATCCAGTCACCTACTCCCAGCTTCTGGAAGTCAGAGGCTTGAGATACCCAGAGCATGGGGTTGTATCCCTGACCATCTTGGCTAATAGCCATTGATGGACCTACCCTCCATGAATGTACCTAATTCTTTTTTAGCCCAGTTTTACTTTTGGCCTTCATGACATCCCCGGGCAATAAGTTCCACAGGTTGACTGTGCGCTGTGTGCTTCCTTCTGTTTGTTTTAAGCCTGCTGCCTATTAATTTCATTGGGTGACCCTTGGTTCTTGTGGTATGTGAAGGACTAAATAACACTTCCTTATTCATTTGGTCCATGTCATTCATGCTTTTAGTCCTCTATCATATCCCCTCATAGCCAGCTCTTTTCCAAGCTCAAAAGTCCCAGTCTTATTAATCTCTCCTCATATCCAACCTTAATAATTTTTGTTGCCCTTCTCTGTACTTCTTCCAATTCTAATTTATCTTTTCTGAGATGGGGCAACCAGAACTACATGCAGCATTCAAAGTGTGGGAGTAACCATGGAATTATATAGTGGTGTTATGATATTTTCTGTCTTATCTATCCCTTTTCTAGTGGTTCCCAACATAGTTTGCTTTTTTGACTGCCGCTGCACCCCGAGCAGATGTTTTCAGAGAACTAGCCGCAATGACTCCAAGATCTCTTTCCGGAGTGGTATGTATGTACAGTTGGGATTATGTTTTCCAATGTGCACTATCAGCACTGAATTTCATCTGCTGTTTTGTTGCCCAGTCAATCAGTTTTGTGAGATCTCTTTGTAACTCTTCACAGTCTGGTTTAGTCTTAACTATCTTGAATAATTTTGTATTGCCTTCAAATTTTGTCATCTCTTTACCCGTTTACCCCCTTCTCCAGATAATTTATGAATACATTGAACCACACTCCTCCCAGTAGAGATCCCTGGGAGATATTGCTGTTTACCCTTCCACATTCTGAAAACTGACCATTTATTCCTATCCTTTGTTTCCTGTCTTTTAATCAGTTACTGATCCATGTGAGGCCTTTCCCTCTTATCCCATGACTGCTTACTTTGCTTAAGAGCCTTTGTCAAAGGCTTTCTGATGATTCAAGTACACTAGTTTGGGGGAAGGGATAGCTCAGTGGTTTGAGCATTGGCCTGCTAAACCAAGGGTTGTGAGTTCAATCCTTGAGGGGGCCAGTTAGGGCTCTGGTGCAAAAAAAATAGTTGGGGATGGTTCTGCTTTGAGCACGGGGTTGGACTAGATGACCTCCTGAGGTCCCTTCCAACCTTGATATTCTATGATTCTATATCCACTGGATCATCCTTGTCCACTGATTTGTTGATTCCCTTGAAGAATTCTAATAGATTGGTGAGGCATGATTTATTAGGTAAGCAAGGTATGTCAGGATCATGGGAGGAAAGAGAGAAGGGAAGGACTGGGTTAGTGGCTCTGCCTTAAATATGAAGAAATGCAGCCCAATTGCACTAGGCAGAGAATGGAGAAAAACTAAAACAATATGACATTTAAAATGAGTGTTAGATCAGTGTTAGTGCAGTTGTAAATGTGTGTTGGTCCCAGAATATTAGAGCGACAAGGAAAGTGAGGTAATATCTTTTATTAGACCAACTTCCATTGGCCAGAGAGAAGCTTCCGAGCCATACAGAGTTCTTCTTTGGGTGACCTGAAGAAGAACTCCATGAGGCTCAAAAGCTTTTCTCTCTCTCACCAACACAAGTTGGTCTAATAAAAGATTACCTTGCCCTCTTTGTCTCTGTTAGAACATGTGTCAGGAGTTTGGTTTTACAGCGGTCACCAATAACTTGAAAATGGGTAAATACACAGGACAATAGGAGTCCATTTTCTGATTCTATTCACTCTGCCATCATTAATCATTCACTTTTTAATGAAATAGCAGGATGGGAAGAAAGGAGTACACACAACTACTGCAAAATGTTCCTCAGGATCCTTCTCATGGGAAGGCGAATACGCTTATGGCCTTCTGCTGGGGAAGTTCACTGGAAACCAGCAGCAGAGCATCTGGTCTGTACTAGTGATAGAGTCAGTGCACCCGCTAGTGTCCAGAAAATGTATGTCAGGTTGGGGGAGCAAAAAATACATTTTGTTCCTGTTATGAAAAGCAACTCCCCACACCCTCGCTTACTTCTGCTAGCTGAGCCTTATTGAGGCCAGGTCTGGTCTGTAACTTGTAATGTCTTTTGTACCGTCGCAGCGTGTTCACTTGCAGCTGGAACAGGTCAACCTGGAAAACAGATGCAGGGTGACTGGGGTGCAGGTGTATCTGAGGAGAGTCTCTCAGACTGGCACTTACTAACTCAACAGGACTGCTCGGTCTGTATTTAGAGCCACATCTGCTTGCTTTAGGGACAAATAGAAGTCTATTTTTTATTCTTGTTAATGCTGCAGAGCTAAAACAGTCTCAGGGGAGAGAAATTCTGTTCTGGCTCATATACCACCACAGAACTGGTAGCCAATTTCCAGCTGTAAGGCCAAATTTTGCTCTCAATTACACCTCTGCATCCTCAGCAATCCTTTCACTTGCAAACGGAGTGAATCTGATAAGCAAGACATTTACATACAAAGAATCCCCCAATGCCATTTTTACAGAGTTGTTTTTCAGAGAAGAATCACACTAAGAATTATAGAGTTCTTTGTTACACACATTCATTGCTGTTCCCCCGGTGGTTCCCACAGAGTTTAGAAACTTGTGGCTG
The DNA here is from genome assembly GCF_013100865.1 of Trachemys scripta elegans. NCBI lineage: Eukaryota > Metazoa > Chordata > Testudines > Emydidae > Trachemys > Trachemys scripta. Next base: position 4,311,340 of record NC_048305.1, read on the forward strand.
AATACCATCTTATTACCCACTGAGCAAATGGCTCGTGTCACAAACTGTTGGGTTTCAGGGCACTGTGAAGCAATGAACTCAACCAGGGATATTTCAAAATCTAAATGCACAATTTCTACAGAGTGAGTGTGAGAAAAAACTGCACAAAGGGCCGTCAGAAAGTGTGTGCTTCAATAACCGACCAGATGAAGAGAACTTTAAATGTAAATTGCAAAACTCCCTCTTATGTTTTAAATTATGCATTGAATGTCACTTAACTTTTGTTATCTGCAGCATATGGCACAGAAATTTAATTTTGTTACTAATGTTTTTAGGAACTATGACGTCCTGCCAGCTGGATTAACTAAGCAACTTTCTAGCAGGTCAGGTATGAGAAATACCACTAAAGCAAATGAGCCAGCCCAGAAGGGCTCTGTTAAGTAATTATTTCAATTTATTATTGTACCACACTTAAAAGTGTGCTCAATGCCCAAAGTGCACATAATAGTATCACCAGTAGATCTCAAAGCACTTTACAAAGGAGGTCAATTTCATAACCCCATTTTACAGACGGGGAAACTGAGGAATAGAGAAATTAGATTAAATAAGATAATGTGGCTCTTGTCAAAGATTTTATAATTTATTTGTGTCATGGTTTGAGAAGTATTATTAAATAATGCTACACTGGGATTTAAAAAATATTGTACATATTTCAAAACTGCAAAACATCTTTGAATGTTGCTTAGTTAAGTCCACATGGGCTGACTTCATTACCATAGTGGAGATTCTGAAAGCTGTGACATCCCAGAATGATGTATGCTGGGTTGTGGCACCAATCAGGAATCATGCAGTAGGACTTGATGTGCATTAATTTTTTTTTTTTTTTTTTTTTTAAATAGTGTATATGCTGACTACCCCCTTACTTGTTGTTTAGGCATTCTCGGTTAGAACTGGATGAAAATTTTCAACTGAATAATAAATTTGCTGAAAAATGTAGTCTCAGGGCAAATGAAAGTATTTACGGTTTTTGGTCAAATTCAGTGAATTTTTAAAAAAAATGTATAAGTTTTGTTTTGAAATTTGGATAGATTTGGTTTTTTAAAAGCACTAAAAATAAAAGCAAATTAGTTTAGGGTCTAATGAAACATTCTGTTTGATCCCAAACCAATTCTTTTAATTTTTGTTTTGGCAAGAAAAAAAACCCAAACATTTCTGTTCAAAACAAAAAGTTTTTATTTATTTATTTCACTGGGTTGGCCACTGAATTGAAAAAAAAAAAAAAATCAATTATTTTTTCAGTTCTACTCCCTGCATATAAAATTGTAGGCTTGGACTTCTTTTCCACAAATCTTTGCAATTCCCCTTTTATAGAAAGTTCTAAGTGGACACGTATTTAGAAGAAATTTAAGAAAGCCAGGAACTGGGTCATCCCAGGGTGATGAAAGAAAATGGAATATGCTCACGAAACAAAATCAGAATAATCTCGCTCAATATAAAAATTATTCCTGAAGACACTGTTACTTCCATAAGAATTTAGACAAAGTTTCAATTTTGGTGAAAGAAAGACAGTCTTCACAGCTGTATGAAAGTGCTCAAATGTCCCTACTTCATAGATTTGAAAGAACGTTCGCCTTTCCCCCCAAGACAATAAGGTTCATGAAATTTGAACACAGCAGACATTGGCAATAGCCACCAACATCCGCTTGTGTAAGACACTTACCTCTGGGACATCCATCTCATGCTCAGGAGAGTCTCCTCCATCATCGCTAGTTTTCCTCTTCCTTTTGTTACGCACACTCTGAATGAAATTCTTGTGGAAATCACAAATGTACAGGTGCCTTACCTAAGAGTAAAAAGTGGGGAAAAAGCAATCAGAGTAGTTATTGTATGAAAAAAAACAACAACACCTGTATGAGAGTATGATCAATTATAATGAAACAATACACAGTGCTAACAAGGCCAATTAAGGTGGAAGTGGCTTATTCTCAACAGTTGATTACTTTTGTAGTGCTAACGAGGCCAATGCAATATAGGTGGACCTTAACTGAATTGGCCTCGTTAGTACTGACCCCCCCCCACTTGGTAAGGCAACGCCCATCTTTTCATATATATACTGCTTCCTGTATTTTTCACTCTGTGCATCTGTTGAAGTGGGTTTTAGCCCACAAAAGCTTATGCTCAAATAAATGTGTTAGTCTCGAAGGTGCCACAAGGACACCTTGTTCTTTTTGCTAATACAGACTGACATGGCTACCACTCTGAAACTTAAATAGAAACTTTCTCCACAAAGACGATGGCTGCTGAGCTCAGATTTATCCTCCACCGAGTGAGGGTCTCATTTATAGGCTTGACTGACAGATGTCACTTAACATTATCACTAATTGGCTGGCAGCAGATAAGCCTCCTGGATGCCAACCAATAAAAAAGCTTTCAATTTTTTTCATTTAAAAAATGATTGTGTCAACTGTTCAGTCTGATGTGACAGTTTTTAAATTATAGCTTCATGGGAACAGTTTGAAGCTTTACTAATGTAAATATCTCCCAACTGGTTGGGATCTGTGGAATTAAAGTTCTCTCTTTAGTAATGACAGCATTCACAAGTACCTAACAGTGGCTGAAGTGGTACCACTGCCTCCAAAACTAAGAGAAAGTGGCCTTTTCTCTGTCCTTCCACACAACATGCTCACTGGAATGGAAGATGCTTCTCCCCTAGCATGTACCATCTGGGAAGTCCTTTTAAATCTCACTACTTTACTAGTTCTACTTCTCACTTAATCACCAGTTGATCTCTCTCTCTCTCTCTCTCCTTCCAGACCTTTTCTCTGTCCTCTACTTCTTTTACGACATTGGGTAGTTATATTATTTAAATCTGTAAAATCGTTTGGAATAAAACCTGCAAAATAAAGCGTTACATTAGGTATACCATACACACAGATCACTACAATTCCTATTCCTTTGAGGGAGGGAAAGAACCCTAGCATCGTCAATCCGGTGGCTTCCATAAACACAACCTGCAGTGTTCAACGCACGATGTCTCTCTTCAGTTTGGTCCCAACCGCCATGCAATGTCAGGTATGACTGCAGGCTGGTACCAAACTGTTGCGTAAGCTCCTGTGCCCTGTAAAGCAGGTGCTGGGCTCCACCCCAGAAGAGACCACACTGCAGGGGCCCAGGAAGTTGGCAGCGCACCGCAGAAGCCTTCGGGTTATAGAAAGGCAAGGCTAGGACAGGATTCACAGTCGGGCTGCAACTCACACTTTTGTCAATGTCCAACTTGAGCTTCTTCTGGGAGATGCTCTTCTGGATTCTCTTGCTGAAGGAGGCATTGCCGGCCGGGCGGACACAGCGGTCCCCGTCATCAATCAGGCAGCAGCTCTGGCCGTAAAAGGGGGCAGCGGGGGGCCCATCCCGGCTGTCCTCCTCGGTGCTGAAGCCATTCATCGCCCAGCCCAGCCAGGAAAGGGATGGCAGGGAGGGAGATACCCGATGCCTCCCAACGGAGGAGACTGTGATCCCGGCAATGAGAGCGCCTCTAACACCCAGCGCCCCCCACCCCCCCTCCGCGGGGCCCCTAGAAACTCCCAGCACGGTCCCAGCTCCCGGGGCCCCTAGAAACTCCCGGCAGCGTCCCAGCCCCCC